>NC_067241.1:15815111-16115111 GCF_019924925.1 Ctenopharyngodon idella
TTGGGCCTTCGGCTCGGTTCGCTGGTCCAGAGCAAGTTCAGATCGGAAACTTCGCATTCCTAAAAACCAGAAACGGCAACCAAAAAAACAGTCAATAACACTACAATGCGTTTTTCTAAGACGAAACAAAACGTTATCAATCCCAAATTGGAAACTACCTTAAAGAACAGATTAACTTTCGAAACTAGCCTCCGACCCAAAACTGGAATTCACAGTTCCTCCACCCTCACAAACATGCGCTGGCCCGTGCCTTTCCTCGTTCTCCCTACTTTAAACCACACAATCTGGTGAGATTGTGATGGGGGGAGTTCGTTGTAAACCCAAAAAACCTAACCCTAACCCTAACCCTAACCCTAACTCTAACCCTAACCCTAACCCTAACCCTAACCCTAACCCTAACAGGAGTAGCCCGGATTCTAAGACGATGGAACACCGGCAACATACCTAAACCTAACCGTCACAGGAGGAGAAATTAGTTTGGAGATAATTGAGCTATCCCTGGACCTGCGACTTACCTAAACCTAGCCCTCACAGGAGTAGCCTGGATTCTAGAACGATGGGGATTACCCTTGGACTGGGGATTATCCTTGGACGGGCGATGTACTTAAATCTACCATTACAGGAGGGAGATTTAATTCGGGGGAGATTTAATTCGGAAGATTAATTCGGAGGAGCTTTTTGAAGCACTCGTTAATATCTACAGGTTGACGGGGAGGGGGATGATAAGGTAGCCTTTAGGAGAAGAAACTGATTGTGATTCAAGAAAAGAACAAGAGCCATTACTGGTTTGTTTTGGAGGAAAAGGTAAAACCAGCGTTGTGGGTGGATCAGCCTCATCAAAAACATGCGCCGGCCAGTGCACTTCTGCGTCCTCCCTATTCCAAACTGGATAGCCGTGAGACGGTTATCTGGGGGGAGGCGTTGCTTTTCTCCACCTAACCCTAACCCTAACCTAACCCTAACCCTGGGTTATACATATACACACATACACAAATGTATCTTTATTTCTGTTTAAGAGCTATTACTCACTTTTATATCATTTGGACACACTCTTAATGGTTGGGGCCATTTACATCCTGCAGAGATGAACCCACATCTCACACTAAACCTACCCACCCTACCCCTCAGCCCCTAAAACCTAACATTCTTTACCCTAAGCTCTTAAACCTACCCCAATTTCCATTTAGCCCTACATAAAACAGCCCGGTCACAAATTACCCCTACATACAATAGCCCGGGCACAAATTACCCCAACATGATTGTGTTCATAATTGTACAATAGAATAAATAATTTTATATAAATATACTATACATACTTTAGAACTAAATATAAATATATAAATATATTTAAAGTTCACTGGAGCGGGTCACAGAGATATAATGACCTTACGACCTCGGGTTACACATACACACACACAAATGTATCTTTATTCCTGTTTAAGACCTATTACTCATTTTTATATCATCTGTACACACTTTTAACGGTTGGGGCCGTGTACATGGAACAATCACGCCTTATTTACAATTTTATTTGACCCTTTTGGCCCACTTTTTCTTTTTAGAAAGTGGCGCGCAAACTTTAAACATCTTCTTACTCTCTGTGTGGGGACTACACATTCTCCCACAGTTAGAGAAAAAATCTTTCTGACTTTCTCATCTTCTACATTTATTTTTCTCACTTTCAAATTTTGTTTTTAACATAATTCAGGGTAGTGCTGGGTTCTACATCATCTGTCCAGGGTTCTTTCACATACAAACATCTGGGAGCAATATTAGGGGGCCAGTGATGGCTCTTCCGAATCCCTAGCCTTTCCAAAGCGGTCAGTGGAAAGGAAGGTTAGGGTTAGGGTTAGGAGACAATTGGACTATCCCTGGACCTGCGACTTACCTAAACCTAGCCCTCACAGGAGCAGCCCGGATTCTAGGACGATGGAGCTAATAATTGTGTCGACGGCATACCTAAACCTACCCCTTACAGGAGTAGCCCGGATTCTAAGATGATGGGGATTATCCTGGTACTGGCGATATATCTGAATCTACCATTACAGGAGGAGGATTTGATTAGGGGGAGTTTTTTGAAGCACTCGTTAATATCAACAGGTTAAAGGGAAGGGAATGATAATGGAGCCTTTAGGAAAATAACCCGATTATGATTCAGAAAAAGAACAGAACCAGTGTTGGTTTGTTTTGGAAGAAAAAGGTAAAACCAGCGTTATGGGTGGATCAGCCTCATCAAAAACATGCGCTGGCCAGTGCACTTCTGCGTCTTCCCTATTCCAAACTGGATAGCCGTGAGACGGTTATTTGGGGGGAGGCGTTGCTTTTCTCCACCTAACCCTACTCTCTAAAAAAATGCTGGGTTAAAAATGAATAAGGCCAGCTCAGTGGTTGGGTTAAATGTTTGACCAAACTGCTGGTCAGTTTTATTTAACTCAACTATTGTTTAAAAATTACTAGATGTCTGGCTTAAAATGAACCCAAAATAGGTTGGAAATTAAAAATCAGACATATAATTACTAGAGGCAACAACAATAATCAAAAGGTGAACATTTATTAATAAGCAATTTAATAAGTGTTTAATTATTATTCATTAAACATTAATAAATGTTAACATATTTTGGGTTGATTTTAAGCAAGAAATACAGTAATTTTTAAACAATAGTTGAGTTTGATAAAACAACCCAGCAGGTCAAACATTTAACCCATTCGCTGGGTTTGTCCATTTTCAACCCAACTTGGGTTGTTTTTAACCCAGCATTTCTAGAGTGTATTTTCAAGTCATAGCCAGTATTCTGTTCTCTTTTCTTAGAAACCACCTTTTTGTCTATGAATTTTTACCTCAAATCCAGTCCCTAACTAGTTTCTTGTGGACACCAAGATTCTGCTGTTTTCCTTTTTATAAAAATTTTATAAAATTATATTTTATAAAACACAATTTAAAATCATTTGTGTTACTCTCTTCAGTGGAGTGTGTGATGCTGAAGGTTAGCAATGTAAACATGTGAAGTGTGTTTCACTGGCCGACATCAGCTGTATGTTATTTAAGTTTCAATGTGTGTTTCTTAGCTTGATCCCTTAAATCTGACGATCTAGCTGTACTAAGTCATCTCTGTGGTATGTGTCTGTGTTTTTAGTGTGTCTGTGAATGGTGTTGTTTCCCATGGATTCTGCTGTAATTACAGTTCCACCATGTTCAGTCTGGATCACAGGCCTCACCCGGCCCCAACAACCTGCTGCTGTTTTCCTGTATTTTTGACATTTTAATGAAAAGCATGTTTCTGATCTGTTAATGCTGGTCATGGATGTGTTTTTTCACATGGAAATCCACACCAGTGACATTTGTGATCATGTTAAACTGGAACACAAACACATTTTAAGTCATTTAAAAGTTAAAAATAATCAGTGTTTCAGGGGAGTAACATTAAGCTGAAGAAAAACAAGGGATGGGAGAGTGTTGTAAGTCTGCTTTCCAGTTTTCCATGATCCGATGTCCTTTTCTGATATTTTGCATTGATCAAGTGTGTTTGAGGAGCACCTCGGTCTGTGCCAGTGTTTCTGTAGCTGCTGAAAATCTCTTCATATCTCAGACTCTTTTCTTCTCCTGCGTTTCTTCCTCTCGCTGATGACAGACGCTCAGGAGGGTTAGTAGTACTTGAATGAATGACTTGTAAAACCGGGTTTGTATGTCCTAATCTCAAACACAGATGTGAATAAGATCATGTTGTATGTATGTGTGAAGATTGTGGCCTTTAATGTGTGTTTTTGTGTCTCTTTCTGTGTTCTTTGCTGTGTGTCTCTGGTGTGGTCAGCAGTCATCGGTCAGCGGCGCCGATGGACCACAGGAGGACGCTAAAGACACTGAACATAAAACTGCTCAACACACATCTGTGTGTGTGTGTGTGTGTGTGTGTGTGTGTGTGTGTGTCTTACGTATTTAGACACGACACATGACACATGCTACAGACAGACAAAGATACAAGCTGTTATTTCAAAGATTATCTGCAGTCTGTGTGTGTGTTCAGTTTCAGTCTCTATAATGTAACTGTAAACATTCATCACTCAAATCATAAAAACATGAAACTGTATTGTTTATTTTTGAAAAAGTGCATGTGTGTTTACACGATCTGTTAATGTGTGCTTAAAAACATTTTCAAGAGCTGTAATTGATTTAATTGATGTAAAGTCCTCCTGAAATGACGCCTGTGTGTGTGTGTGTGTGTGTGTGTGTGTGTGTGTGTGTAATCTGTGAGTGGTGACAGAACGTCTCGGACATGATGCGCGTCTGCGTCTGCTCTTTAAATGCAGCTGCTCCTGCACACCTGCTCACATCTGAGAGATCAGAGCGCTTCAGACGGAATCATGATGTTCTACAGATCTGAACAAACGCCGAAGATTTTACTGATAATGTGTGTATGGGGAATCTTTCCTCTGACTACAGACCAGGTGTGTGAGAGACTCTCAAATACTATAGTGTCTGCTAAAGAAACGCGTGTAAATGATCATGTGTGTATTTGTGTTTAGTTCCCAGTTCTTGGCAGCTTCAATCTCCTGCTGTATCCGGTATCGGTGACGGGACCGTACGGACCTCAGACGCTTCTGATACCAGTGACCACGACTGAGAGAAACACACAACACAACCAAACTTCACAGGCAAACAGCAGTAAGGTGAGTGTTGTTCGTACTAGAGGAACTGAAAGGACACTAATGTAGATTTTAACCCTTTCTGCTGCTCTCCTTCATTGGTGATTCTCTGTGCAGATCAGTTCTCAAAGTTTGTCCAAGCCTTTGAATGCAAACAGCGCATTTCTCCAGCCGGAGCCAGTCCGTGGCCCCGCCCCCAGCCCCGCCCCTGATCTTCACATGTTCCCATCTGAGACTTCAGTTCTGCAAGGGCAGGTACAGAACAACTCGACTTTAACCCTTTCTCAGTATTGGACCCTGTTCTGTCCTGATTTGTTTTTTGATTTCTTGTTCTTTCACTGCAGATGTCGAATTTCATCCCCTCAAATGTCCCTCTGCAGGTCAATGAATGATTCCTTTATTCCTTTAATCATTTTTCAGTCTTCTTTCATTAGACATTTTCTCATTTTGTAAATCAAGCTAAAAGTCAAAACTCCATAAAAAAAGCCATTTATCATTTCTTAATGTGTATTTATAGAGGTTCATTATGTTTTTTGTGTGTGTTAGGTCTATTCATTTGTCCAGCAGGCTGTAATTGTAAGTCTGTTTGCAAAATTGTCACAGATTCAAGGAAAGAAATCTTCTTACAAACTGATTTAAGATATTGCTTTATTTGTATTTCAGTCAGACTCAGGAAGCTCAGAGGAAGGAGACGCTGCTCAGGTAAAACACACACACACTCAAACACTCTCTCTCTCACACACACACACACACACACTCAAACACTCTCTCTCTCTCTCTCTCACACACACACACACACACACACACACACACACTCTCACACACACACACACACACACATACTCATTTTGAACCCAGGAAGACTTTCTTTCTTCTGTGGAGCACAAGAGCAGATGATTAGCAGAATGTCTTTTAGTGAACATCTTCTCTGTTTATTACACAAAGCAATTGTTGTGATTTTGTTATTTTTGAGAGCTTCAGTTTTGACTTGACGCACGTGATTTATTGCCTTCATGTCTTTCTGATGGTTTATGGATCATCCCATGATGAGATGTGTGTGGAAACTGGTCCAGATGTGACTGCAGCTCATGATCCGTGTCTGGTTTTCTCAGGTGGTTTATATGGTTCCCGTCCATGTGGAATCGCCCAACATGGGTGTGATGGAGGGCAGCGCTCCCGTTCCCGACCCAGGACACCTCCACGTACCGGTCACCACTTCCGCCCTGGAGACTGCTGCGCCGCCGGACGCTCAAGGGCAGCTGGGGAAAACTCTGGCCACAGAAACAGCGACACGGACAGACATTCTGGGAAAGAAGGGACTCTGAGGACCGTCAAGACACCAGAGATGTCCATTTAACATGGATCTCTCTCTCTTTTATTTGATATCAGAAAATGTAAGGTTATTCAGTTAAAGTTTTTTACAATCGCTAGGACACATTTCTCAATACTTAGGTCACTTTTTCAAAACTCTTCACACAGTTCTCCTAACCAACTTTCATCTTGGCACAGAGGTTAACTTCACATTCAAAATGCACCAAATCTACCAAAACACTTCATTCATGTCTCAAATCAACTCATTCTTCCAGAACACTAGCAAAGGTTTTCACTGAGCAAACACACTTTGTCACTCATAAAACATCGACCTTAAAACACTAACATCAGTTAGCATTATACAATGTTTTCTTTTTTTAAATTTCTTTGCAAAACAAGAATGACACTCTCTACTGCTTATAATTCACTGCAGTTTGTGTTACATGGTCCATGTTTACATTACAGAACAAAATTATTCCTAAGTTTCCCCTTTTGAACTGATGGTAATGAAATTGAAAGACTAATGCTTGTGTAGGTGTTCAGTTTCATCTAATTGTTTTGATAGTATTTGATTTTTTAGATTCAGAATATATTTCATAACTATATTACTGTAGAAATGTAGCAAATTTCTGTCTTATTCAGTTTTGTATTATGTTATTGTTTTGAACTTAAGTTTAACAGTTTTGAAAACAGTATGTAAGCATGTGCAACTTGGCCTGTACGTACAAAGAGTTTTGGCAGTTGTTGTGTCTGAGTGAGAAAAGAATTCATGAAATTTGAGCGATGTAGTCATTGAATGCATTTTGTGATAAAACAATGATAATTGATCCTCAGTTTAGCCCACATAGACTTCTGTTGTGCTCACTGTGTGAAGAGTTTTGCAAAAGTGACCTAAGTATTGAGAAATGTGTCCTAGCGTCTGTAAAAAAAACTGTAATTGTGGAAACTGTTTTGTGCTGATTTATGCAATATAGGTGCTTTAAAGCAGTTGGAATCAAGTTCAGTTATAATTACAACTTTAATTTCAACTATAAAGCAGCTCTACAGAAGACAAACTCTCATTATTCAGCTCAGTTCAGTTCAGATTATCTCATTCAAATTCTCTTTCCTGTGACAACAGTTTCGTCCACAACAGTCATCGTGTTTCCTAAATCTAATCTGCATATTAACTTTATATATATATCCACAAAATTTAAGCACTACTTAAAAAGTCATTGCTGTCTCGGAAAAGCATCAAAGACAGAATATGGCAGAATACGGGTCACATTATATGTGTCTGGGAAAATCTGCTGAGAAATGTAATACAGTTTTTTACAATTGCTTAAGCACAATTTTAAAAACAAGGCTCATTTTGTCAAAACACTACACACAATTCACAGATCCACACACACAAGTAGCAGAACACCTCAGTACTTTTGCAAAATGAAACACTTCACTCAAAACTTTACATTCATTTAACAAAACCCAACTTTGACACCGTATGGAACACATGTTCATACATTCTGATTCTGTTTGATTCATTTACACACTGCTGTGCTCAATCTTAAACACTTGTAACTTTTATACTTTTCTAATGATATAGTCTGGGTTTGATTTTTTTCAGAGATATTGTTAGAGTAAAGTACATGACAAATTTGACATATTGACAAAAAAACAACAACAAAACAACAACACAAGACCAGTACTGCACATTGATGAAAATAATTATTTCTCACCATATTGTAAAACCATTCAATACATCCATGCCTTTTCAAAGGTTACATTTTGCACTGAAAATCAGAACATATTCTAAATACAATATAGTACATGAACAAAAACATTTGTGGAGACAAAACAAAAGCATGATTTTAAATGAAAAAAAATGGAAAAAACACCTAAGCATCATCTCTGGCCTAGCTGGATCTGGCCATAGCATCCACATCACAGGCGATGTCCTCTCTCGCAAGACGACAAGGGAAGAATCTTCTTGAAAGGTGAATCCATCCTTGGACAGACCCTGCATCAGCTAGGTCACAGGCCTTCTCCATGGCTTGAATGAGGGATATCCTGACATAGGGCTGGAGATTGTAAACCTTCCATGCCAAAAAAAACAAAACAAAAAAACCTCCTCAATGGGTTTAAGGACGGGACAGTATGGTGGGAGGTATTGGAGTGAAAATTGTGGATGCTAATGAAGACAGTTTTGGAGCAGAGCAGATAGGTGGAAATATACATTGTCCCATATGACAATCTATCTCATCTGCTCTGCATCCAGTTGGTCTTCTGCTGTGACGATTTTGTGTAGTCTGTCTAAAATGTGTCACAGACACGCCAGGCTCTCACAGACACAGCGCACGTCATCACCAGAGTTTTAATCACCCACACCTGCAGCCCATCAGCACCCTCATCACTGCAGCACAAAAGGCCCACGCTCTCACTCAGTCACTGTCCGGTCTCGTTTGCACAAGGTCTCACTTGCCTGCTTACCTCTAGGATTCCTTCGACTCCTCGTTGTCTCCTCGTCTCCCGTGAGTTTGTCTGTGTCTGCTCCAAGCTCCAAGTCTGTCGTCCATCTGCCATTCCTGCAAAACCAAGACAAGTATCAGTTCTTCTACAATATCTGCCAACGTATAACCTGCCATTACTCACCTGCACTCTGTCACTCATCCTGGTTGTTCAATAAAACATCTGCACCTATATTCCTGTGTCGCTGTCCCCTTCTGTGTTGTAACAGAATCTGAATATGTGGGCAGAGTTGTAAGGGCCTAAGTTGGCATGGTGGTGGAGGACCCCATTCTGCGTGATTACAACATATATTGTGATGTTACCACCAGGTTGGCCCGGGACATTCAAAATAGCTCTGTGGCCAATGATGTTTCTCCCTCTTCTTCTTACTGCAACATTGCCTTCCATTTTGTTAAAGACCTAAACCTTTTGCCTTTTCATAATACTTGCACCTCATTTTTGAGCTTACAGTTAAGCACCTAAGTGTCTGAACACCTGACGGCTGTGTTTGATCAGTTGGTTTATAGGGGTGGTATTTTGGAAAGCAGTGTCTTGAAATGGCAAAGAAGTGACATTATGTTACATTTCTGTGTCTAATGTAGAGAAGTGTGTTTAGTGTTTTGCAAAAAGTGTGAGGCTGAGAATGTGCTTATAGTTTTGCAGATCTGAGCTGAGGGTTTGCTCCTTGAGTGTAAGTAACTGTGTGTTATTTTTAATTTTAGTGTGTAAGCAATCATAAAAAAACTGTAATAAATGCATCTCTTTCCAGCTGCTGGTGTTGGTGAACTACTTCACTGTGAAAGTCATTTAATGCTTCACAGTACAGGAGAATATCGCATAATAACTTGCTTCCCAAAAATGAAAAGATCTAAAGATTAATGATCAGGTGATATTTTTGCTCTTGTCCAAACTGCACAAACAAGCAAGAACTTATGTTTTGGCCTGATCACAGTCCAGATCTGAATCCTACAGTGAATATTTGTTCTCAGATTAAACCGGAAGACATTGGGAAGGGCTATTCTGTGCTAACTTACTTTATCTACAGTAACTTACTCCCTAACAGTGATTTGTGATTAAAATGGTTAAGACTATTAAATATTTTGCCATTTTTGGCTTGGGCCTTTTTTTTGTTTTTGTTTTTTTGCCCAGGAGAGTGAGTGTGTGTGTGTGTATATATATATATATAAGTACCATGGACTTACATTTTACATTGATGGAATGTTCAAATGACTGTTCATACTCCATCTGACAAAAATGCAAATCTAAATCATATACACTAGTCCTTTTATCTGCCTTTAATCTATGATGATGTGAATTATTGAACACAAACACACACTAGCAGACAGACAAGACCAATGAGAAATTAATTCTGCTTATCATGTTTCTATTATTTTCCTTTGAATAACACTGAAGTTAGATGGAAAGGCTGATTTGTCGTTCTCGGGACGTGAGGTTCTGTGAGAACTCTGTATTTCCTCTCGGAGTCGGTGACCTCTGACCTTCAGTGGCTTCATTTATTTACATTAACGTTTGGTGCCACCCGGATTCCTGTCGTCTAATTTTAAGTTTATTTATTGATGACAGTTTGTTCCTGTAGTAAATGTCCTAGTTTTAATCTATTCTGTCATTTACAGAATCAATCATAATGAGAAATGTATTTTCTCCTCTGTGACACAAACTTCTTCAGGGTTCAAACTCTAGAGGTTCATATTTGTTTCTGTAACTCAAGTGTTTGTTCTATAGTAATACAGCAATATACATATTCTTTTAAAATGTAGATTCATTTAGTGTTTGATCACATGTGCTTTAAAAGCAGATCCACAGTATTAAATTAATAACTATTAAAAGCTATAATAATACTTACATGCATTAATAACACATTTAGTTTTAATGTGATGATTGTGTGAGAGGAAGACTGTAATGTGAAGTGACTGTATCTGTTTCCGCTGGTTGAGTCTTTAATGTGATGAAGCGTTGAGTTAACCTGAACGCTGCAGGATTAACGGCTTTATGGGTAATTAGTCAAGAGAGCTGACCAGGCATATTATCAGACGGATAATCTGTCAACCTGCTGCACTCAAGGTGAACATCACACACACACACACACACACACACACACACACACACACACACACACTCATGATCTATGTATAAATCCGTAGAGAATGAGAAAGTGAAAGATCCATTCACTGTTTCCTCATGAAGTCAATAACGCCTCACAATTCTCTGTGTCCATTTACAGTTTTTCTGAATTGCTAAAACAATTTTCTCAAAACCATCATCCACTTTCCTTAAAACACAAAAACCAAATCTTCAAACTACATTCAGAGAACATCTGTTCTCAAAATCATGTTGGTCCTGTCCACATCACAGGGAATGATGGGAAAAACCCTCTGGTGTGTCGATCCAGCCTTGACAACACTCCACACCTCGCTCTTTCTCGTCCTCATCCTCTTCCTCTCAGATTGTTGGTATCAACATTCAGTGCAACATTTTGAGTCAATTTTGTCTGTCAAGTGCGTCACAGTGCAAAATGTGTTTTAGGTATTAAGATGCCTTTTAGTCGACCGGATCAAAAGTGGACGATGCTAAATACAGGTGTAAACGGGGTGTAAAATGTTTTGAGCTTGTCCAGTTTTGTCCTCTTCCAGAGGTTGTCAAAAATGCATTCGACCGGATTGTTTTCGTAGTGGAAACACTTATGTGGTCAAATGTGATGGAACCGCCACTAAAAGACCCACTACTCTCCACCATCTGACCTAACACGTAAGGTAAATGCGTGCTAGCCAGACGGGATTCAAACTTTGTCAGCTGAAGAGCAGTTTGGTTTGAAGACGAAAAACGTACCAAGCACAATGTTCTCTCACCATTCCTGATTTCTAACATACTCACAGAGAGCAGCAGCTTTCGTTTCTGCTCTGACAGCCGCAAGACCGGCTGAACACTGTATGTTTTTCCATTATCTCCGGTCATGTTCATATGCAAACTGTGCAAGCTTATTTTGTTCATTTGATCGAAAGATCTGAAAAAAACCCATACGTTTTCCCACCCATAGACCCTCCCCTCAAAGAAATCAGGACAGAAGTGGTTGAAAGTGGACAAAAGACACGGATTAAAACACCAGGTGGAAACAGGAATGTGTGTCCCTCATCTACTTGTGACCAAAACGCATCTTAATACCAGCTGTAAACAGGGCCTTAGTGAGTGAGAATGTGTTTTTTTGGTTCAGAGAATGGAGTTTAGTGTTTTAGCAATTCAGAAAAACTGTAATTGAGACACTTATGTACAGCCTCTTTTGAGCAATGACAATTTACCAACAATTTAGTCGTGTCTCAGTTTATATACAGGATCAGAATAACAGTTTGCATTTGTGTTAGTACTAGAACTGAAAACATCAGTTTTCTCTCTGTGATCTTGTGTTTTGAGTTCTAGTCTCATGTATTTAACACGCATGTGTTTATTATGGTGTGTGTGTGTGTGTGTGTGTGTGTGTGTGTGTGAGTTTGTGTGTGTGTGAGAGAGAGAGAGAGAGAGAGAGTGACCCAGTGACTATCCTGTGTAATCCCAAATCCTACTGTGCCTGTTTGAAATCCTTTCGTGGTCCGTGATCGTTTGGGAATACTGAAAAAAATTAACACAATTCAGGATTTTTTTTTTTTTTTTACAAATGTTCTGCCTTTCAACAGAGAAAGTGTGTGAGAGAGAATGAGTTCATGTGTTTGCTGGTGTACCTGTGATGATGATGTCAGCGCAGCGCTCAGGTGTGTGAAGGCAGTCAGGTGAGTCGTCACACTTTACTGACTCTACACTTTATTTTTGTCCTTTCAATTAAAAACTAAGGGAAAGTAATGTCTCCACCATCAATGAGTTGTTTGTATTTATGACACACTGAGATTTTTTATTGTCACAGTTTCAGCATAACTGAAATCCAGTGTTTCATATTGTCTTTCTTCTTTTTATCACTTGAGACATTATTAAAGTAAATTAACATTCCTCAGTTGAGTTTATTTGGCTTTTTACAAGATTCATGCAATTAAAATGACACATTTAATGCAACTACTTTATGATAGTGAATCATATGGAAATTAATCTAAATCTCAGTTGTTTTAAACTATCTCTGCACAGTTTATAAATGTGAAATGTTCTTTGCTGCAGAAGTGTGTGACGGGCAGGTGGCCTGACCAATCAGCTGCCATGTCTGCACGAGTGAGGCCTCTGGTCCCGCCCAGATTTCTCGTAGAGGGGGTGGACCAGGTTACCATGGACACAGAGGACATTATGTGAGTGATGCATTATGGGTGACAGATAATTGGATTATCTCAGATAGAAATCAGTGGTTGGCTAATGATTGACAAGTTATTGGTTATTAATTTGATTTGATTTTTTTTTCCAAAGAGAAAAAAAGCAACCAGATGCTGGAACTCACTTCAACACCAACACCAACAATAACAATGAAGAGTGAGTTCACACACTCTCTCACACACACTCTCACACACACACTCTTTCTCTCTCTCTCTCTCTCTCTCTCTCTCTCACACACACACATACACACACACACTCACTCACACTCTCTCACACACACTCTGTCACACTCTCTCACACACACACACTCCATAATCAGACTGTAACACACAAGGTGCTTTCAACCCCTTTAATTTGTATTTGTCTTTATATTCACAGAGAGGAAAAAAAGAAGAAAAAAAAAGAAAAAAAGGAGAAGAAAGAGTAAGATGAGATGTTTTTCAAACATTTGTTTCATTCTCAGTCCTATATGATGATCTAATATATGTGTATGTATGTGTTATTCCAGGAAAAAAGAGAAGAAGGAAAAAAAGGAAAAGAAGGAAAAGAAAAAAGAAAAAGATGAGAAAGAAAAAGAAAAAGAAAAAGAAAAGGAGAAAGAAAAAGAGAAAGAGAAAGAGAAAGAGAAAGAAAAGGAGAAAGAGAAAGAGAAGTAGGTTCATCTACAGTCAGTAATTCCTGCATCTTTGTCTCATTGTTATTGTTGTAGGTGCAGTAAGCAATTTCTGAGAAACGCTGTTGAAAGTGGATCAGACAGAGCCCCCAAAAAATTGAACCAATTAGCAGTAAGGGGCGTGTATACACTTAATAGGGGGGAGGTGCATAGGATGTGTTGCATAGGGTGTTTGTAAATTTGAAGGTGGAGCTATCAAGATAGAGGTGTGATCATTTTGGGTAGGGCGTTTTTGTTTTGGTGATTTCAAATATCAACAGCGTTTCTCAGAAATCGCTTACTGCACCTTTAAGTGAAGCATGTCATTTCTGTGCAACTAGAGCAGCACCAAACAGAACCACGTTTGTTTCAACAATAGAGTAAAACAGTAGGGTTCCTGAACCAAAAAACTCCATTCATTTTCTCCATAGAGAAATTGATTTTTAACGATAGCATATAAACCTTTCAAGACAGACTAACCATGAGCTACAATGTTTTTAATTGATAGAATTTGCTTCTGTCAGCCTGCTATATTTCTTAACGTATTTTGCTAAATAATCATGTTTAACAGTGGAATACATGGTGAAAAACTACATTGCCCATGATGCTGTACAGAAAATCCCACCAATCAGAGTCGGAAAAAAGCAAAATGTGCCAAAAGAGCTCATTAGCTCCTCCCACTCCCATGAAGCACTGCAAATGATGTAATCCAGTTGGTCTCAAAATACTTAAAAATTTGTGTATATATACAGTATATATGCATATTTTGCAAAAAAAAAAAAAATTAAAATATATTGTTTTTATATATATAATCAACATTTTTAAATGAGTAGTTCCATACTTCGCCATCGTTTTTAATTCGATCATGCTGTTCGCAATGCATCATGGGATTGTAGTTCTTTCCCTCAGTAAAGCCGTTAAGTTCACAGTCTTGTACTTTTGGTATTTTTGTCAGATTTTCAAATACTTTTTTGTTTCAAATCAAAGTTTGTGATTCTCCTCATAGCTGGTTGGTTTTGTTCATGACTTTTTTGAAAACCCTATGGGAGAAATGAATGGAAAAAATACTTCCGGAACCAGCGCCGCTGATAAAGTGGACAATCACTAATGTGCTCTATAGAAGATGGGATGTGTGTCTGGTGATACAGATACTGTGTGCTGTTCTGCATCTAAATACTCTACAATGTTTTGTTCCAGACCAAAGGAGATTGAAGTCGTAGATCCAGCAGGAAACATGTACTACAACTGGCTGTTTGTGATCACATGTCCTGTGATGTATAACTGGGTCCTCATCATAGCAAGGTGCCTGATCTTACTTCCATATCACAGATAAGGAGCAATACGTCTCAAAACAACACTCTGGTCTTAGAGATTGTAGTGAGTTTTGGTCATACAAGGTACCAAATGATAATAGAGCTCACACCAAATGATAATTGAGCTCTTATTGTGGGTGTGCATATCAGATGGAGCCTCCCTCCATTTCCTTCGGGGCACCAGCTAAGGGATTGATTACTTAGTGATCCAAGAGGATTATACATATTTAATTTGGAGGGAGTAGGTCATCTGAGAAATCTGAATGATTTTAGTGAGATTGTGGTTAACTTGAATGACCAAAACTCAACACACAATTGGTGTCCCGTGTGATGCAAACATACACTGAAACAGACCCCTACAACAGGGATGGGCAACTTCAGTCCTGCAGAGTTCAGCTCTAACCCTGATCAAAACTCACCTGCCGGTAGCTTTCTAGTATTCCTGAAGACATTGATTAGCTTGTTCAGGTATGTTTGATGAGGGTTGGAGCAAAATTCTGCAGGACAGCGGCCCTCCAGGACTGAAATTGCCCATCCCTGCCCTACAATACAGACGTTGAGACTTTGATGATACAGACTTTTAATTCTGTAGCAGGATCTTTACCTACTTTTTCAGGAAGATGTGGATCTCAGCTTGACTCTCTCTGTCTGTCTCTCTCTCAGAGCTTGTTTTGAGGAATTGCAGGAGGACTACTTGATTTACTGGTTCTTTATGGATTTCTTATCTGATGTGGTGTATCTGTGTGACATGGTGTTCAGGACCAGGACAGGTGAGTTCCAGCTCCATTATGAGACATATCTGTAATGAATGCTGAGCGTATTGAAATCTTCATTTGTTTTTTCAGGTTATCTGGAGCAGGGTCTCTTGGTGAAAGATGAGAAGAAGCTTCGCGATCGCTACATGCAGAGCATCCAGTTCAAACTGGACCTGGCCTCCATGGTTCCCACCGACGTCTTCTACTTTTACTTTGGGCTGAACTACCCTGAGATTCGCATGAACAAGCTACTGAGGGTCAATCGCTTGTTCGAGTTTTTCCAGCGCACCGAAACACGGACTAACTTTCCAAATCTGTTCCGAATCTCCAACCTCGTCATGTACATCGTGATCATCATCCACTGGAACGCCTGCATGTATTACTCATTCTCCAAGGCCATTGGCTTCGGATCGGATGCGTTCGTGTACCCGGATACCACAGACCCGGAGTTTGGCCGGTTGGTGAGAAAGTACGCGTACAGCATGTACTGGTCCACCCTGACCCTCACCACCATTGGTGAGACTCCACCACCCGTCAAAAACTCTGAGTACTTCTTTGTGGTAACGGACTTCCTGGTGGGCGTGTTGATTTTTGCCACCATCGTCGGTAACGTCGGTTCAATGATCACGAATGCAAACGCGGCACGAGCAAATTTCCAGGCTCGCATCGATGCTATTAAGCAGTACATGAGCTTCCGAAAGGTCACCAAAGACCTAGAGAAACGGGTCATTAAATGGTTTGATTACTTGTGGACCAACAAGAAAGCAGTAGATGAGAGAGAAGTTCTGAAGTACCTGCCGGACAAGCTGAGGGCAGAGATCGCTATAAACGTCCACCTGGACACTCTGAAGAAGGTGCGGATCTTTGCAGACTGCGAGGCCGGGCTGCTGGTGGAGCTGGTGCTGAAGCTTCAGCCGCAGGTCTACAGCCCTGGAGACTACATCTGCAAGAAGGGCGATATCGGCCGTGAGATGTACATCATTAAAGAAGGGAAACTGGCTGTGGTGGCCGACGATGGCATCACACAGTTTGTGGTGCTAAGTGATGGCAGTTACTTCGGAGAGATCAGCATCCTCAACATCAAGGGCAGTAGGGCAGGGAATCGCAGAACTGCCAACATCCGCAGCATTGGCTATTCGGACCTCTTCTGCCTTTCCAAAGATGACCTGATGGAGGCGCTGACCGAATATCCAGATGCCAAGGCCATGCTGGAGGAGAAGGGACGACAAATCCTGATGAAGGTATGAGGCCCTTTCAGAGTAATGCATTGAACTCTATGTAGAGCAGCGGTTCCCAACCCTTTTGAATTCAAGGCCAAGGAATTCAAAGGCCCTCGTGTCTAAAATGATACATACCTCTGGTACTACAAATGTAATAAAAAATAAATTAACTCAAGGCTGGTTTCTTTTTTAAGAAGACACTCAGCAGATTATTGCAGAAGTGAAAGCACTTTAAAAAAAAAATGAAAGTGTAAAAAAGTTATAGAAGTTGAAGTGTACTGCAAATGTACCGAACTAACACTTTTATACAAAACATATATTTTATGAAATAATTTGGAGTCTAAATTTGCTAGAAAATCAAAGCCGTATGTCTAATCAAGTTGTGTTCCGAATTTTATGTTGATGTCACAAAAATTGAGCTGCTGAAAGGATTCAAAGTACTGTTTCAATGTGGTGTCCAGGTGTCTACTGGCACACTAGCTATGTTTCCATCCAAAGCTGTGAATTTAACTTGTGCAAAATTGGATTATGGCATAAAACATTTGCAAATGAAGCAGCATTTCTATCCAGTGAGTTGAAGAGAACAAAATTGTAACTTCCTGATAATTTGGTGCCAAATATCACTAAGAAAAATGGAAGCCACTGTGGGTCTTTTTTTTAAATATTATAAATTACCTGCGCCTCAGAGTGGCAGATGAAACACGGCTGTTAGGATGTGGGTGTTTGGGAAAGCAGGCATGTAAGTCAGTTCTGGGAGGTCATTATACCAAACCACTTTTTGACGACAGACTTTAGCTCAGGCATTTCAGAGCAGCAAAACAGCATATCAGATGCTGTGATGCGATTGGTCCACTGGTTAGTCCAGCTATGCTGTCCCATCCCACAAAGTCACAAAACAAGACTTTTCTGATGCACTGTGTGGAATTTATTCGGTAAATGTGTTTCCATCATAGTTTATGCGCATGTCTTCTTATCAGATAAAAAATCTATTTGCCTCAGTTTAGTTCATATGTTTTTTATGTGCATTTTTAGAATTTATGCACATCTTGGCAAAATCCCAAAATGTCAATAAAAATAGGTGGATGGAAACATGGCTGGGACTGGTTTTATTGTTTATCATTTTAATGAAGATTATGTTAACATAACTGAATTTAAATCATTTGATGATTTATTAGGGATCCCCTGGTTGAGAATCACTGATGTAGAGCATCAGCATAACTGTACGTTTTATGATTTTTATCCATAGGACAATCTTCTGGATTTGGAGTTGGCTAAGCAAGGTCCCGATCCCAAAGACATGGAGGAAAAGGTGGTGAAGATCAGCAGCGTTCTGGATGAACTCCAGACTCGCTACGCCCGCCTGTTAGCCGAACACGAGGCAGCACAAGGAAAACTGAAGAAGCGCATCACTAAACTAGAAAAGAAGATCACAGACTCCAGCGGAGTGGAGATCTCTGAGATGGTGAAAGAAGAGAAAGAATAATATGAAAGCTGCAGATAAACCTGACAAATAAACAAATTAGTTTCAGAATTTTGAAAAGAAGCCTTGTATATTTTGTGGTCCACCGTGGGTTTGGACTGGATTTGTGGGGTTGGATAAAACCATAGATTCATATCAGGTTTATCCTTGACTGTCAGTCTGTGTTTGAACCAATATGAAATGAAGAAATCTGCTAAATGTAAATGTAAGATATATTTTTTTGTACAGATGATTTGATTTCACAGCTTTTATCTGTGGTTAGTACTGATTATATCATGTTACAAACATGTAATGTATTCTGTCATGTCTTTCATGAGAGAATGTGAAGATAAAATAAATTATTTTTGTTAGCTTATGTCTGTATGATCTAGTTTCATTCAAAACATTAGAGAGAAACACTAATAATGATGCTGCTCTAGCAATATCAGCTAAAAGTTTAATCAGGACCCAAATGGGCTGTAAAATCAAAATCAAAATACTTCTTAAATAAAGAATTTCTGACCAGAACCTTTTATATGACGTTTGTGTTTTGTCGCTTTTATTTTTTTTTTTTGATGGACTGTTAATGTGAAAGGCAGACGTGTCTTTGAATGACTGATGGGAGTTGTCGTTTTTATGAGAGGTTCCCGCCTCACAGTGAACTGTTATGGACTACATCTCCCGTCATGCTCTGCTGCGCTGACGTCTTCCGCATCCGTGCCGATTCCTGAGCCGCTCTCCGGAGTGACTCGCGTCTGTAAGACTCTTTATTTGAATCAAATTATTTTTCTTTACATTTTGCGCATATTTTCACACAATTATACACTGATTTATTAAATGATCTGGAGAAAGAACAGTCGCTTTTTATTGAAAGCTGACATCAATCTGCTCCTCAGTGCTTTCACCTAGTTTACCGTTTTTGTCAGTGATTTTACCATGTTTTACTGTCTGTCATTAGAGTTATTTCAGTGTTTTCTCTGTGATTTTACCCTCATTTCATCCGTAATTTTACTATAGTGATTATTGTTTAACCGATGATTTATCGTGTGCTCGTATATGTTTCCGCGTCCGCATGATCTGGACCTTCTGTCTGTACCAGTTTCTGTTCTGTGTTGTTGTAGAAGTTGTCATGGATCCAGTCTGGAGGCAGCAGGGTCGAGGTCGGGGTCAGGGCAGAGGTCAGGTCACAGGTCACCCTCCTCCTGGAGCGGTGAGGTCGGAGGTCAGAGGGACGAGCGAGGTGAAAGGTAGCATAACCTGACGAAGAGCAGGAGACAAGATTCACACATCAGTTTCTCTGATCCGTCTCTTTCTCTCCAGTCTCGTCTCAGTCCAGGTTTGAGGAGATCAGGAAGTCTGACCGAGCGGCCGCTCAGCGATTGGCCACAGAGCCGTACAGCTCTTCCTCTGAGGATGAGGATGACGTCAGTGAAGATGGAGGGAAGAGGGGGAAGATCCTGCAGTCGGCTCTGTCTCCGTACACGTCTCACACAGGTGCTGACCTCACGATGATGATGAGGAGGAGTGAGCAGAGGCCATGCTCTGAATCACTTCATTAAAGTGCTCAATCTGTGTGTGTGTGTTCAGGTGACGCTGATGTCCGTCTTCTGGAGCAGACGCGCCATTATTTACATGAAGTGTGTCAGTCTGGAGCAGTCACATGTCTCATCTGCATCGCGTCTGTCAGGAGGACACAGGCCGTGAGACACGCAAACACACTCACTCATTCACTCACTCACACACACACACACTCACACAGGTTTTTTCATTGTGTCTCTGTGTGTCAGGTGTGGAGTTGCGTCGGCTGTTACTGTATTTTCCACATCAACTGCATTCAGAAATGGGCCAAAGACTCCATCTTCCTGGTGTCCTCAGTGACCGACGAGGATTTTGGCAAAAAAGATCATCCGTGGCCATGGTTAGTATCTGACCAATCACCTTGCAGCAATCAGACCAATCGAGCAACATCAACAAACGCTCTGTCTCTGTGTCTCGGTCAGTCCGAAGTGCAGGTATGAATACAGTCCTCAACAGACGCCCACACGATATTACTGTTACTGTGGGAAGGAGGCGGAGCCTGCACCAGACCCCTGGCTCCTCCCACATTCCTGTGGACAGGTGTGTGGTCGTGAGTTTAAACCATCATGTGGGCATCACTGCCTGCTGCTGTGCCATCCAGGTACACACACACACACACACTCTAATGTTTTGTACATTTAGCTCACAATTGTGTTCTTAAAGCATAGTTGGTATATGTAGTGTGTTCATGTCTGTGTGTGTGTTTGTGTGTGTGTCAGGTCCATGCCCCCCCTGCCCACAGATGGTGAGTGTTTCGTGTCTGTGTGGGAAGTCATCCCGTGTCCCGCGCCGCTGCAGCGCTAAAGCCTGGACCTGCACACAGATCTGTGGACAGACGCTTCCGTGCCGAACACACACCTGTGCAAACACCTGTCACGCAGGTATCACACGCTTACACTCCCACTTATTCCTTGAGCAGGTTTTATTCAGACACATAACAAGATATCTCTGGCAGGCGAGTGCGCAGCGTGTCCGAGGGTCAGTCTGCAGGCGTGTGCGTGTGGCCGGCGGCGGGCGGAGCGACCGTGTGCCAGTCCGGAGTGGCACTGTGACCAGGTGTGTTCCGCTCTCTTCCCCTGGAGTGTGTGTGATGTGTGCAGGTGCGTGTCTGACCGCTGACCCGTGTGTGCAGGTGTGCGGCCGCCCGCTGTCCTGTGGGAATCACACGTGTGAGCGTGTGTGTCACGCAGGTGTGTGTGGAGGATGTCCTCGCGCAGGAAATCGCTCCTGCTCTTGCGGCAAGACAAGTAAGTTCACACACACACGGAGAAGCTGTGTCCCAATTCAGAGGCTGCAGCTGGGACAGTATACTTGCATTTAATACTTACAATACTTACATTTAAAAGTGTAATCCGCCCCTTGTCATCACCGGAGTGCAATGAATCTTGGGATAGGCTGGTGTTCTACTAGTTTAAGCTGCATTGGTATTTTAGACTCGTGATGTAGTGATAAATCTAGTGTTGTTCTAACATTTCATACATCAACATTTCTGTTTAAGCTGTACATATCATGACAAAATGTCTATTACAAGTGTCATTTGTTAAATTATATCTTCATACTTTGTCTGTTTCTGTATTTAGGGGCAAAACAAAAAACACTTTGCATGATATATCCATAATTTTTCACAGCACTGCAATACATTGTGGGGAAAGTTGTTTAAATAATGAATTATTGCACATTTGTTCTGTTTTGATGCCATGTGAGAAATATCAGTGCCTAAATAAACACTGAGTGTCATCCACAACATAAGATTTACACAAAAGCTTATTTAGTTTCTTTACTTAAAAATGGAACTGAATGTGTTAATGCGTTGATGATGTTATTTAATGTTTATTAAGGGTTCAGTGTGTATTAAAGAGGACTCATGCTGTGTGTGTTCAGAGAGTGTGTTGCCGTGTACGGTCGATGTGCCCACCTGTGGAGACACCTGCGAGAAGAAACTGGACTGTGGTTTACACACCTGCTCAATGCGCTGCCACAGAGGAGCCTGTGAGACCTGCCGACAGGTACAACACACACACACACACACACACATGCACACACAGAGAGCTGTATCACTCACTAGATTCTTTTACACACTGATGTCGTTCCAGTCACTGTTCTGGCATTACATGATTTTAGGGGTGTAACGATACACTCATGTCATGATTTGGAAACCACTAAAAACACATCTTAATAACTCTGCAATATTGTTTTGATATATATTGTTTCATCTGAGTGATTTCGTTCATCCCGTGTTCGGTGCTTTCATTCAAACAAATCCAGAACAGTCCCTTAAAGACGAGCATTTAGTCATTTAGCAGATGCATTTGTCCAGAGTGACTTCCAGAGTGATATCCAGATTAGCAGATGCGTTTATCCAGAGTGACTAGGTACGTCAAGCCAACAATCTTAACGAGATGTCTTTAACCCTTTCTTGAAGATTGTGATCGAAGTGAATTTTCCCACAGAGTAACAGAGAGAGTGAAGGTGGAAAGACTCATTCACTGACCGTGCCGAGTAGTGACATCACAATGTGACATTTAATGAACTCATCAGGAAGATCCGCTCTTTCATTTTTGTCTTATTGTCTTGTAAATAAATGTGGCGGTTCATCACACGTCTGTCTCAGCGTCGCTCCAGTTCTCAGCCATTGTCTTCTGAATTTGTTTCTGTGTAATAAATCCTTCTCCTCCTTCCCTCTGTCAGGATTGATCCCGGTAACATTAGTAGGCTCTGATACCGGGATGGAATTTTCTGGCATTCCAGCCCTGGTTTCCATTCACACAGAAAGACTGATGCGAATTTAACAACAGTTTCCCAGAATCAAAGCCCTGTGTGTGTGTGTGTGTGTGTGTGTGTGTGTGTGTGTGCGCGCAGGAGGTAGAGAAGACGTGTCGCTGTGGCCGTTACAGCAAACTCTTGCCCTGTCATAAAGAATATCTCTGTGAGTCCAAGTGCAACAAGACACGGACCTGCAAACGACACCAGTGCAAGAGAAAGGTTTGTGTAACACACACACATTCCACTGAGATCTTTTTGACACACATGAGTGCATCTCATTCACACTCCACGGCCACTTGTATCACACGCATCTGTGTGTTTCTGTGTCACTGATTGTGTGTATTTGTTTTCAGTGTTGTCCAGGTAACTGCCCGCCGTGTGACATGAGCTGCGGTCGAATGCTGGGCTGCAGGAACCACAAATGCCCGTCCGTGTGCCACCAAGGTAAGTGTTGACACGCTCATCATAAACACCCAGACCGTTTACACACGCTTGGCATCAAACAGCATCATTGACACTGCCGACCCTGTTCCTTACATTGCTAGCTCAGTCAAGAGGCTAATATGGCGTGTTAATTTCTCAGAATTTGTCCTCTGCATTTAACCTATCCAAATTAGTGCACACACATTAGGAGTAGTGAGTGGTCAACACACACACTGCAAACCAACACACAGCAGTGGGCAGCCATTTTTGCTGTGGCGCCTGTGGAGCAATTGGGGGTTAGGTGCCTTGCTCAAGGGCACCTCAGTCATTTCCTGCTGGTATTGAGAATCGAACCCGCAACCTGGAGTGTTTCCTGTGTCCGCGGCGAGCAGGAGCGTTTCCTGTGTCCGCCATTAGAGGGAGCGTTTCCTGTGTACGCGATGAGCGGAAGCTTTTCCTGGATCTGTGGCGAGCGGGAGCGTTTCCTGTGTCCGCGGCGAGCGGGAGCGTTTCCTGTATCTGTGGCGAGCGGAAGCGTTTCCTGTGTCCACGGTGAGCGAGAGCGTTTCCTGTATCTGTGGCGAGCGGGAGCATTTCCTGTGTCCGCGGCGAGCAGGAGCGTTTCCTACGTCCGCAGGACAAATGGGAGTGTTTTCTGTCACTGTGGTGTAGGAGCGATGGAAACCTTGACCGATCGTTTGATTGGCTCTTGTTTTGGTCCAGAAGCGCTTTCTGTCTGCTGGTTATCAGCCCAGTTAGAGTCCAGTTCATCTACATGAATGAACTGACCTTTTCTCAGAACAGAAGTGTGTGATTGTGGGAAAGGTAATGGAGTATAGAGGTTATCTCACACTGATGAATTGTTCACTGATGCCTCGCTCTCGTTCACCTGCTATGTGCCAAATGCAAATGTGTGTCTCAAACAACAATGTTATCTGGCAAATGCCTGTTATCTCAGCTTGTGGGTTTGTTATCCAAATGTCAGGCAGAGAGTGTGTGTGACTGCAGGAATAGTCAATCGAGGCAAGCTTGAATTCATCAAGCATTTCTTAGTAAAGCCTGATTTCTCACAGCCGTGACCTGAGCCGATGTCAGTAAACGTTCACATCATGTCATTACAAAACAAAAGTTGAGCCTCCACTGCATGAACACAGAGATCCCGTCTGATCGCTGCAAATAACAATGAGAAGAGCAGGAAAGATTCGAGAAATGAAGTGGAATTGTGTGTGTGTCAGGCAGCTGTTATCCTTGTCCTGAGATGGTTGAAGTTCGGTGTGATTGCGGCTCTACCGTGATCTCTGTGCCCTGTGGAAGAGAGAGAAGCACTAAACCGCCACGCTGTAAGGAGCTGTGCAGGTACTCACATGTGTCCTACTGACTTGTGTTCTGTTGGATAATGCCATATGAAGACTATTATTTGCTTCTCATTATTTTCTTCTCCCTGAAGGAAGCCTTCGTCCTGTCATCACTCATCTCTGGAGCAGCACAGGTGTCACTCTGGCTCATGTCCTCCCTGTAAGCAGCCCTGCCAGCGGCCGTTACCCGGCTGTGCCCACCTCTGCCCGGCCCCGTGTCATGACCAGGTGCTGGTTAAAGCCGCTGACCGGGTACGAGCTCCACCTAATATCCACTCTCTATCACACACTGCATTGACAAAAGTGCTTTGGTACCAAACTTGGTTGAACACGATACCCATTTTTCTATTCTCATACTCTCTACTATGGTACCTAATAATATACCAATAGTAGCATTCGTTCATTTGCATATTGGTGCCTTCTGATTGGACTCAATGAAAGTGGAACAGAAAACTGTCAGGAAACGCCTATATCTACTAGTTTGATTTGTTTGTTTTTCAAAACATGTTTATTAGCTCTTTCCCTGCCATTGAGGGAAATTTCTGGCAATCCATGTTTTCACTTTTATACGGTAGGGGGTGCTATTATTCATCTTGTGAAAGAGTACAGAATCTCCAGATCAAAACACAGGCGGAGAAGAAGCAGAAAAAAACGATAGAAGCATTGCCGACGCACATATAAATAATTGGCTGGCAACTCTTTTTAAAAAACCCTGGCGGGGAAAGAGTTAAAGGATTGTGCATACTTGTATGTCAGTTTCTGTTGTGAAACCTCAGTTTCAGTGTAGAATGGTCCAATCTCACGGATGAATCTCTTGTGTTCTCGATCTGTGTGTGTTTCAGGCTCTGCTGGCGGGTCCATGGGAGCAACCCTCGACTCCTGCGTTTGTGCGCATGGCTCTGCCGTGTCCGTCCTGCCTGGTGCCCATACCGACGTAAGGAACACACACACACTCACTGCAGGCGTCACTGTATTTGTAGGAACACTGGGAAAGCGTGTGTTTGGCATTGTGTGTTGTAGGGATTTGAGCACATATGGCTAACACACTCTGGTCTATTGTAGCCAAAAAGTGTGTGTTTTCGTGTGTAGTTCAAACATTCTTTTAAATGGTGATTTAAAGTAATTATATGTGTGTGTGAGTGCGTCTTTAAAGTGAGTCCAACTGCAACAGATGATGTCATTGTGTGTCCTGCTGCTGGATCAGGAGTGTAAATGAAAACATCTTGTGTTTTGTGTTTCTCTACAGAGCCTGTCTGGGAGAACATGAGGTAAACACACACACACACACACACACACACACACACACACACAGCACGTCTGGTTCATTTCTCACTGCAGCTGATAAACTGAGGTCTCCCGTTCTTTAGATAAAGCTGAAGGTCAAATGATTCTGGTGCTGAAGTCAGGCTGGAGGTGGATGGCTTGTGCTTGCTACCAACACTGAAAATCACATTACCGTATTGTTCCAAATATAAGACGACCCTGATTATAAAATGACCACCCTTTTAGAAAAAGGCTTTTTGTAGACCAAATCTTGTATTTTAGAAAGAATTTTTATTTTAAAATAATTTTCATATTGTATATTTTTCATATTTTAATTTCTGTGTAAATACTGGTCAAATGTACCAACAATCACATTTAGAAATAATCACTTTACCATATCATACCATAAAAATAACCTGTAGCCCATCTGGATTATATAACAGTTTGGCTATCCATCTCATAGTGAAGACCATGTAGCCTACCAAAATTTCATTAACAGTAGAAGTGAAATCTTACTGTAGTTTTGAAATCTGGGTACCATTTTAAAATCACGTACGAGGAAGTTTGGTCCCGTCAGCGAGGCACGCAAACACGACAGTCACGCGGCTCTTAGACAGTAACCTTTTTTTTGACTGTTAGTGTTTTTAACCCTGTATTTACACTGCACACGTCTGCGGCGCGTCACGGCTCTGGCGAGGTTTTGTGCCAACTCACACCAGGAGCATTTTAGGAACGAAGTGACAGGATTCGCGAGACCACGTGATTTGCCTGTCCTACGTTGTTTTTCTCGATTTTTTTTTTTTTTTTTTTTTTTTTTGTGTGTGTTCTAACATGGGTAAGGTAAATGTTCATTTTGTCCAGTTTAATTCTGTTTATTGTTGTTTTTTTTCTATCCCAAATGAGTCTGCACAGGGTGTTTATTTTGAAATTGACAGGATTTTGGACTTTTATTTTTTATTTACTGCGCGGCTTCAATGTGGTGTCCGTCAAAAATAGGCGAGGCGCCTATCTTTATGCTTCTGAAACGTGCACACTGAAACACAAGCATTGACTAGAGTGGCCGCGGATCAGCTCCGATAGCCGTGTCGCAGCCGTAACGCGCCGCAGATGTTTGCAGTGTAAACAAGGCTTAAGACTGTCTCTCGCGATCTTCTAACATTACACTCTGACACACAGTGTTTCTTGGCACACTCGTTTTGCACGTATTTGGCGCCACCTATTGTTGCGGGTGTATTATTGACATGTAAAAGTCTAGACCCTGAATATAAGAGAAACCTGTTTTTTCAGATGTATTTTTAAGAAAAAAAAACATTGTCTTATATTCGGAACAATACGGTATATCACAGTTACAGTGGTGTGTGTGTGTGTGTGTGTGTGTGTGTTGAAGGTGAGTCCTGTTCCATGTCACGCTCGCGGGCCGTTCTCCTGTGGCCGGCCATGTGGACGAACTTTAGCTTGCAGTAACCATATGTGCAGTTTGGAGTGCCATCATGTGACCGCTGTGCCAGATAAAACTAAGGTAGGTCACATGACCCTCTGACCCTGTTGCCACAGGCTCTGTTGTCAGGGTGATTCGGTTTCATTGCATGTGCGTGTGTGTGTGTGTGTAGGCTGGTCAGGAGTGTGTCCAGTGTGAGGAGGGATGTTCTAAGCCCCGCCCCTCAGGCTGCCCCCACCCGTGTGCCCTACCCTGTCACCATGGCGACTGCCCGCCCTGTACGCTGATGATCCGCCAGCGCTGCCACTGCAAGATGTCCAGCCTGTACATCGAGTGTGTGTGAGTGCCTCGCCTCAGTCCTGTGTCACATGATGCTCCACACGTGTCTGCTGGAGTCTTGATGATATTTCTAATTTAATATGTGCAGTAATGAATGTGTGTATGTTTTGTAGGAAATTCACATCTGCTGATGAACAGAGCAAACAGCTGCTAACTTCCTGTCAAAACCAGTGTCCCAAACAGGTGCTGGAATACATGAGTGTGTGTATGAGTGTGTGTTTGTGTAGTTAGGATGAAGACGCTCATATATATATATATGTGTGTGTGTGTGTATGTAGTTGCGGTGTGGGCATCGCTGTAAGCTGGCGTGTCACGCGGGAGAATGCGATCAGAGCTGCAGTCAGCGGGTGAAGCTCAAGTGTCCCTGCAAGAGGATTAAGAAGGTACAAACATGACAGATCACACACTCACACACAGATGATCTGCTACAGCGTCAGAAATCATATGGTCAGATGATGATGTTGTCACATGACTTAAATAACCCTTCGCAAATCTGCCTTACCTTCATACATGCACATGTAATTGAAACTGTGTCCAGGATTTCCCCTGTTCTCGAGTGCGGCTGGAGAATGAGCTGCTCACGTGTGACGAGACGTGTCGAGAGCTGCAGAAGAAACACGCAGAGGTAAAACACACACACTCTCAAATACACACATAACACACTCTCACATTCACACACAAACACACTCACACACACACACACACACAAACACACACTCACTCACATACACACACAAACACTCTCACTTACACACAAACACACACAAACACACACACTCACATAAACACACAAACACACACAAACTCACATACACACACAAACACTCTCACTTACACACACAAACACACACACACTCACTCACATACACATACAGACTTACACAAAGAACGAAAAAGAAGAAAAACACCAAAAGAAAAACATTATTTTCTTATAATCATTTTTATCTTTGAAGGTGTCACTAGGAGCTTTTGTCAGATTTAGTTCTCACACACACACACACACACACACAGTGTTATGGCTGTGTGAATGTGTCGAGCGACACAGGAACTGTTGTCATGGAGAAGGGCCATAAAATCCACTGCTGGGTCATTGATTCTTTTGGCTCAAACAGAGAGAGTGTGAAACTTTAAAACAGCACATAAACACACACACACACACACACACACACACACATATATACTTTTCCAACCCAGTTGAGGGTTAATGAACACAGATTCCATTTCACACACACACACACACACACACACACACACACACACACACACACCATCAGCTCAGTGGGAAACTTGGAGAAGCAGTTACTGAACAATTAGTTTTGTGTGTGTGTGTGTGTGTGTGTGTGTGTGTGTTTCAGGCTTGTGCAGTAGAGGAAAGAGCCGCGCTGGAAGGAGAAATGAGAAAACAGCAGGTGAGACGAGAAACAGATGAATATCAAATGTGATGTAAAATATGAAGAGCTGATGAATCAGCTGATGTTTATCCTCATATCAGCAGGTTTGGGTGGATTAGTGAATATTATATTATTACTCGATTACGAGAGTTTCTCACTGACGGAGCTTCTGAGACGTGTGTGTGTGTGTGTGTGTGTGTGTTTCAGGCTGAACTGGAGGCGTTTGAGAAACGACAGAAAGGACGAAGGAAGAAGAACAGGAAAGTCACAGAGGTGGAAACGGAGGAAGGGGCGTGGCAGAGATATAAGCTCCGCCTCCTGATGCCCATCTGTGGCATCCTGTTGGCTGTAGCAGCATTCTATCTGCTGCAACTGACCAATGAGGTGATGGACGGAGAGAACGGACGGTAAACGTTCCTCAGCAGCGACGTGCAAACGTTTCCTGAATGTGACGCTGATTTCTTCAAGTTATGCAAACTAAAACTCTTCTTTTTTTACCCATAAAGGACACTTGTGTAGATAATTATAACTCTAGCTATATACATTTCTACATCCGGTTTAGTCTTCATTTCAATATTTGACAATGAAAACTGTGATTTTCTAATAGTTTGTGCCTCACTTTTATTAAAACTGTGAAGTTAATTAAAGCGCCATGATTTTGTTTTCATTATTAAGAGAAAATGATTCTTCATGACATTTGTGTGATGTAACCTTCTTTAAAAATAAAGACTTTTGTTGGGTGACGTCACACTGACTCTCAGACTTTATTTAAACTCTGATGGGAAGGTCTCGGTGGGCAAAAATCTTCTTTTCCCTGTAAATACAATAAATGGAACTGGGAAATGAGTGAAATTTGGTACCACGACAGTTCATATGAATCGTGTCAGTTGTGCGATGAACCGCTGCGAACGACTCATGAAGTCTGAGTTGAACCACTGTGGTGAGAAATTGAGTGATCCCATTGGTTCACCTGACTTTTAATGGGTAGTATTTTTAGCACCTGATTATAATTTGATTTATATCGTTTAAAATCAATTATAATGACCATTAATGTCTTTTAAACTACATGGTTCATATACTATATAACTGAAGCTATAGGTTGTGAAATCAAACATTTCTCGTTCTTACCGGGTTTTTTTTAATTAGATTATGTACTAGCATAGCATACATCTACCCGATTAGCCTGCTAGCTTAGCTTGTTATATTAGGTATGTTTTTTTCTTTCAATATAGTTCCCAGTTACATTTCAAATTAATGATGTTTGTGTGTACTTAGCATGACAATTAATTTATTAAAAATGTATAATAGTAATATTATATACTATACCACATTGCTATTATTGTGTAAAATTAATATTAAATTACTTTTACAGAACATAGTATGTTGCAACAGTCCTTATTTAAAAAATACATTTTTAGGCATGGTTGTGTTTCCAGTTTTATTATGCAATGCCTGTATTGCACTTAATGTACTAAACATCATACAATAGTATAATTAGTCAACACATCACGACAACAACGTTTGATCAGGCATTACCGCCTGGGTCTTAAAGGAGACCCGATTCCTGGGGAGACTCAATTTCTTATGACACCAGATCAGTCTTAATTATTCATGAATTGAACAGTCTTATTTCTCTCGTGAATGCTTCAATGAGGACTAGATATCAAGATTTTCTTCAAAAAGTTGTTTCAAACAATGATGGTGAGTACAGTTAAAGTTTCTCAGTAATTCACTGTTCTGAATGCAGTAAATGCAAATATAATCCAGTTTATTACCAGCACCTCATCATCTGTGTTGTTTACATTCTTAACCGTAGGACTGAATCCCTCAAACAGCGCAAGGACGACAGCGTTCATCCGGTTCTGTGTGAGTTTCCCTCTCCACATCGTAACTCCCACCAGCCGTTTCTCCTCATGCGTCATTACATCGGTCCTCTTTCCTTCCAGCTAGAGTCTGATCCGGTAACGCTCCCTCCTTTCCTCTTTCTCTTCCAACATTTCTACTGCCAAGATCATTATCACACAAACATACACCTCTGTACACTCTTGACTCACCTTCTCCAGATCATGTCCCCTAAACTAACGCTGGGATCGGAAAGTGCAGTAGTTCATGACTATAAACCTGTCTATTTCTCTCAAACTGCCTTCAGTCGACGCTCTGCATACCTTCCACAGGACGACCTGAAGGACGGCAACCATTCAGGCTTCAGAAGCGGAGCTCGAGACCACCTCAAGATCAGCTGACCTGACCCTGAATCATCAGAACTGTCTTCATTGGGTTCATGAAAATCAGACCCGTCGTATCTAATAATGCTGCTCAGCTCCTGCTCCAGGGATGTGTCCTCTCAAACACTGCACTCCTATAGCTTTACCATCAAACTGTACAGAAGATCCAGACACAGCAGGAGCCGCGTCACACCATTGGTGGAATCTGTTTCTTGGGATCTGCTCCTCTTACCTCAACACTGTCCTTCAGACTCGCACTGTCTGTGGTTAATCACTGTTGGAGTGAACACCCTAACAATACAAAAATCAGTATTATTTCTTAACATGTCTTTGTTGAGGTTGATTTTGGGGATTTTTTAGGTGTGTTCATTTCTCTAGTAAGTGCATTTCATGTCAGATCAAATAAAAATCTACTTATAAACTGATTTAAGACATTGTTTTATTTTTATTTCAGACTCGCCACACACGACTCCATGAGGAAACTCCTGCTGCAGGATCAGTTTCCGCTCACAAACATGTTCAGCACATCCCACAGATGCTCGACTGGATTGAGATCTGGGGAATTTGGAGGCCAAGTCAACACCTCAAACTCGTTGTTGTGCTCCTCAAACCATTTCTGAACCATTTTTGCTTTGTGGCAGGAGCGTTATCCTGCTGAAAGAGGCCACAGCCAGCAGGGAATACCGTTTCCATTAAAGGGTGTACATGGTCTGAACAATGCTTAGGTAGGTGGTACGTGTCAAAGTAACATCCACATGGATGGCAGGACCCAAGGTTTCCCAGCATAACATTGCCCAAAGCATCACACTGCCTCCGCCGGCTTGCCTTCTTCCCATAGTGCATCCTGGTGCCATGTGTTCCCCAGGTAAGTGACGTACACGCACCCGGCCATCCACGTGATGTAAAGGAAAACGTGATTCATCAGACCAGGTCTTCCATTGCTCCGTGGTCCAGTTCTGATGCTCACTGTTGGTGCTTTCGGCGGTGGACAGGGGTCATCATGGGCACCCTGACTGGTCTGCAGCTATACAGTTCCATACGCAACAAACTGATGCACTGTGTATTCTGACACCTTTCTATCAGAACCAGCATTAACTTCTTGAGCAATTTGAGCTCGTCTGTTGGATCGGACCACACGGGCCAGCCTTCGCTCCCCACGTGCATCAATGAGTCTTGGCCGCCCATGACCCTGTCGCCGGTTCACCACTGTTTATTCCTTGGAGCACTTTTGATAGATACTGACCACTGCAGACCGGGAACACCCCACAAGAGCTGCAGTTCTGGAGATGCTCTGATCCAGTCGTCTAGCCATCACAATTTGGCCCTTGTCAAACTCGCTCAAATCCTTACGCTTGCCCATTTTTCCTGCTTCTAACACATCAACTTTGAGGACAAAATGTTCACTTGCTGCCTAATATATCCACCCACTAACAGGTGCCGTGATGAAGAGATGATCAGTGTTATTCAATTCTCCTGTCAGTGCTCATAATGTTATGCCTGATCGGTGTATACACAAATTAATCGAAATCAGAATTGCATCGAATAATTAAACTCGTCTTAATGCCCTAAGATACATGCTATAATGCAGAAGTCTCAGTTCAGTGGAAGGATTTCTTGACTTTAATTTGCATGTATTCATTATTTACACATGAGGAACACCACCAGCAGTTTGAACTTCAGTTCAAGATTAATTTATAAAAAAGTATAAATTAGATTAGCACACAAAGCTAAAGCAGATCTGAAATGCAGAAAGAAGAGAACCATTTTCATATAATAAATTATAACGTTTTTCTTCATGGAGTTTAACTAGAATCAGTTTCATTAGTTTAGTTTTGCATTTGACTTTGAGAAACTGATCCTGGAGCAGCAGTGGATTGAGCTGAGCTCATAAATCACATGCGATAATGTGTAGTTTGGAGGCAAATGTCGCCAATGTAAATTAAGAGATGATTTTGTAGATTATTCTCGATTTCTGCTGTTTTCCCGCATTATTAGTTTTACTGAAGGATCTCTTGCGTTGATCTTTTCTTTCATATGTAGCTACTCTAAATAAATCCTTTAGTGGACGATAGAGTTCGACACATAAAATGTTGCTAGTTCCTGACCTCTATTGAATGTTTAAATGTTTGTTTTGGTCGAGGTTTAAAGGTCTTAATTTGATTCATTCAAGCCTGTCGGAACAAACCGCTTCTCTCTCTCTCTCTTTCTCTCTCTCTCTCTCTCTCTCTCTCTCTCCCACACACACACACACACACAGATATAAGTGAGCGCGCGGGTCTCGTTCGTCAGTGTGGCGCGGGTCGCGCGCAGACACGCTCGTGTTCAGTTACAGTCCGAGTGCAATAACAGAACACAGAGGAACAAAGTATGCGATGGAATCAGCTGCAGTGAACTTTCAGTAAGTATTCAGTGGGTCTCTTTCTCGTGTGTGTGTGTGTGTGTGTCAGAGTTGAACTCGCGCAGTTTCTCTCTTCCTTTCTGCTTCTATAAATAACACACTGGTGTGTCTGTGTGTGTGTGTGTGTGTGTGTGTGTGTGTGTGTGTGTCGGATTCTCCTGTTCAAGCTGGAAACTCTGAAGCGAAAATACCCGTGTATAAATAGCCTCTGATGCTCCTGATCTCCAGTGAACTGCTGCCGTTACCGGAGGAGCGTCACAGCGCGAGCTGATTCACCGGTGAGGCGCGCGCACGCGATCAAACTTCACAGCGTTATTTCTATTCATTATTGTGACTGTTGTTAAAAGAACATTACAGTTATTATTGATTTTAATATTAGCTATTGTTATGACTGAATATATGTCACTTGGATTCTGTTATCAGAAATCTGTTACACAAACTAACTGCAAACTCTGTGTGTGTCCTCAGGTGTGTGTGTGTGTGTGTGTGTGATGAGCTGATCATGGGTGAAGCGTTCACACACACTCAGCTCTGCGGGAAACATCTGCGTCTGCTGCTCTTCATCCTGCTGCCGTGTGTGTGCGTTCTGATCTGTGTGTGTGTGCTGCTGCTGATGCTCACAGGTAACACACACACACTCGCTCACTCACACACACTCTCATACACACGCACACACTCTTGCTCACTCACACTCACTCACTCGTTCACACACACACTGTCAGTCTGCTCTCAGCCTCAGCACACGGAGTGATGAGATAAACAAGTGTTAAAAAACAACTGTGACACACACACACTTACATTATGCGTGTTATAACACACACACACACACACACACACACCTGCTGTCTCTCTGTACAGGCTCATGTGTGTTTGATCATTAGAGCTGTTATTTCATTTGTCGTGTATCTGTGATTTTCAGGCTGTTTATGTCTAATTTTGTCTCCTGCCAAATGAGTCACAGCATGATATTCACAGAAGGAGTCTCTGAACGAGAGGAATCTGCGTCTGTGTGACACGTGTGTGTGTGTGTGTGTGTGTGTGTGTGTGTGTGAATGTGTGTGTGTGTTTTTGTGATTTATGAGGACACATTTGTATAATGACATGGGTATTACACTGGTATTATGACGTAAGCATGAAATATGATGATATTTCATGAGTCCTCATATTTAAAATGGCTTTAAAAACAAACTAAACAATGTTTTATTAAAAATGTAAAAATGCAGACAGTTTCCTGTGATGGGTAGAGTTAGTGTAGGGGGAGAGAATGTACAGTTTGTACAGTATAAAAATCATTACGCCTATGGAGAGTCCTCACTAAGATAGCAAAACAAACCTGTGTGTGTGTGTGTTTGTCTGTGTTGGTTCAGATGTGTCTGTTTGCTCCTCATAAAAGTGTAAAGCATTTGTCGTCTCATCAGCTCAAGGTCAAAAGGTCAGTCTGGACAGAGACACACACACACACACACGACATCTGGATGACTCTCATCCCACCAGCTCCGTGTCTTCGTCCTCTCTGTCTCTCTCTCTGTCTCTCTCTCTCTGTCTGCTCTTTGTTTATTGGCCGAGAGTCTCTTTGGTGGGACGTGATCAGAGCTGTGAAACGGAGACACTCGTCCTGTCCGGACGTCCTGCTGTGTCACAAGTCTGATTTTGCACCGTCACAGCGGCTGGTGTCTGTCTCTCTCTCCGTCCGTCTGTCTGTCACACAGTACGAGTGATTCATATTAAGTAGACAGTGTGTTCAGAGGAGCAGGAGTGTGTTACAGCATCAGATCCAGACCTGAGATCCTGTCGTGACCGTGATCAGTGTGTTTGATCTCCAGCAGCAGGTTTAGAGCTGGATCTGCTGGATCGAGCTGAACAGGAGCTCGGGCTCCTCTAGATCGATCCGGGCAGAGATTCATTCAGCTACAGCTGCAGTGAAGAACCGAACCCTGAAACACAAAAGAAGATAGTTTTTTGTCCATATAATGAAAGTCAATGTTGTTTCTTCAAAATATCTTTGGCTGAAGAAAGTAACTCATGCCGGTTCAGAGTAAATGATGACAGACTTTCATTTTTGGGTGAACGATCCCTTTAATGTCTGTTTGACGGGACGATTCTCATGCTTGCGGTGAAATCTTTTCCGGATGAGGGTCCAGTGCGTGGCATGAAAACGATCCAGTCTGAGAAGCGACATTGTTTATTATGGTGTGTTTGTCTCGGCAGAAGTGTGAAGCAGTATTGGTGTGTTCACAGATCAGAGCAAACTAAAACCATGTGAAAAGAGCTGCTGCCGTTTCCCGGAAGAGTTCGGATGCATTAATACACACTGTGTGTGTGTGTGTGTGTGTGTGTGTGTATGTATAAATATCCTCACTACTTCAGCTGTCGCTGGTTTTATATTTAATCTGTCCCACCGTCCAGCAGCAGACCTAGTCTTGTGTGTGCATTTCTTTCTTTTATCCACTGTTTTTTTCATGTTTGTCCAGGTTTATTTGGGAATGGCCTGCTGGATGCCGGAGCTCCCGTCTCCATAGCAACGCTCACGGTGCTGACCGATGGTCCCGTTAACAGCACCGACCCTGGCCCGATGATGTCCGATAACGGAACGGTCCCGACCCACGCTCCTCCACACTGGATGCCTCGCGCCGACAGCTCTTCATCCTCCTCTTCATCAGCGGGTCCCACCGCTGCTGCCTCGCTGGATTGGTGGACGTCCATTTCCACGGCGACGAGCATGAGCGCAGAGCCTGGTACGGCCGTGGAGCGGCAGATGAAGGGTTAAATTAATATTTCGCTAAAATTGAGCATGTTTATGATTGTTCTCTCTGCTGGAGGGTTTCTATATGTTTCTATGTGAGGTCAGATCCTCATAAAGGCATAGTTCACCCAAAAATGACCAGAATATGACTTTCTTTCTGCAGATGAACACAAAGATTTTAAGAAAAATAAGCAGCCATGTGAGCATAATCCACACGACCCCAGCGGACGGATCAGTGTCTTCATTGTTTAAAATATAAAATTTACAGTATTAGTGTTTTTCTAACACACACCTATCTTTTGGCTCAGAAAACACTGATCGTACTCTGGGGTCGTGTGGATTACACCTTATTTTGCGTCAACATTTGGGACTTACATTACATTGACTCACAGAGATGGATTATTTTTCTAAAAATCTTTGTGTTCATCTGAAGAAACTAAGTCATATATTTAAACATTTTTAGATGAACTATCCCTTTAAATGTCACATGCTTCAGTTCATATTTTATCATCTGCTTTGTCCTTCTGTCTCTGTCTCTCTCTTTAGCCCTTTTATGTCAAACATCTCGCGTCTTTTGTCCTCTACAGACCAGCTGCTAATCTAATTTAACACAGATTTCCCTGAGTCTCTCTCTCTCTCTGTCCATTTGTGTGTGTGAGACAGAGTGTTTTAGTGTCCTTAGTGAAGGTTCTGTCCCAAAAGTCATCTGTGAGTGTGTGTCCTCTGGTGATGACCTCTACAGGAGCTTTTATTTGTGTCTGTCTCCTCCAAACAGTCTAATGATTAATCATCTTTCCTGAGGTCCGTCTGTGTGTGTGTGTGTGTGTGTGTGTGTGAGGACTGTTCCTCTTGTCTTTCTGACTTTGACTTGAGCACCAGAATCACAATTACAATCAGTGACTTAGGGAGTGCACACACACACACACACACACACACACACACACACACACACACACACACACACACTCTCTCTCACACACACACACACACACACACACACACACACACACACACACACACACACTCAGGTACACATACACACGCATACTCACGCACACACACATGCACACTCTCACACACACTCTTTCTCTCTCACACACACATGTTGGGTTTCCATGTTTTCTGTATACGTAATGGTTTTTATACTGTACAAACTGTATATTCTCTCCCCTTACACTAACCCTACCCCTAACCCTACCCATCACAGAAAACGGTCTGCTATTTTAGATGTTCAAAAAAGATCAGTCTGTATGATTTATAAGCTTATTTCCTCATGGGGACCAAAAATGACGAGGTCAAAATTGACTGGTATTACTATACTTGTGGATATATTTTGTCCTCATAATGTAGGGAATACCATGACCACACACTCACACTTACATACACACATACACTCACATATATGGTCTAAGCTGTCGACACGACAGATCTCGTCACAGTTGTTGGTGCATCCAACGATGTGAATAGAGGCCTCGAAGGATCCTCGAAGGACATGGCTGGCCACTGGCGTTGCTCATAAACTGGCTAGATGTTGTTATTTTTAAGTTATTGAGCTTTTGGCGTCTTCGTTTGTCTACTGCAGTGGTGATCCGACTGGACTTAAAGGAGTGAATGGCAGTATGGCACTGTGTTTCGCCATGATGTCCCATCTGCAACCATCTCTTCAAGGTCATTTGGGTCCATGTTGCATAGTTTCAAATTGGCTTTGAGGCCATCCTTGTAACGCTTGAGTTGCCCTCCTTGAGAGCACATGCCGCTCTGGAGCTAGCCATAGAAAACCTGCTTTGCCGTGAATCTGCCATGCGTACAACATGTCCAGACCAGCGAAACTGAGCAGCGAACAGGAAGGCCTCAATACCAGTGATACCTCAGGTCTGGAGTACCTTAGTATTTGGGACCTTATCCTGCCATTTGATGTGCAGCACAACGGAGACAGCGCATACGGAACTGATCAAGTTTGGCAATCTGCTGGCGATAAATGGTCCAGGCCTCAGATCCATACAACAGAATTGTGAGGATGACTGCCTCATATACTGTCATCTTTGTGTCCACATGGATGCTGTGCTCATCCCATATTCTCTTGGAGAGTCAACTGAAGGCAACACCAGCTTTTGTGGGCACTGATGTGTAATGAGTAATTACCGGTGGATTGGAGTTTAACTTGAAGCATGACTTCTGTCTTCTTTAGACTGACAGTGAGCCCAAACCGGGAAACTGCAGTTCTGAAACGATTGCATAGTGATTGAGCTTCGGTAAGGTCGTGCACCATCAGTGCGCAGTCATCTGCATACAAGAGGTCATGCAGAATGTGTCTTTGTGCAAGCCTGAAGCCTGCGTAGATTGAAGACACCGCCATCTGTATGGAACTGGATTGGAATGCCCATGTTACAGTCCTTAAAAGCCACGGACAGCATCATGGAAAAAAAGATGATGAATAACAGTGAGGTGAGCAAACAGCCCTGTTTAGTGCCATTAGAGATGCCAAATGGATTAGACAGCTCACCATCATCCAGCACCTGACCAAGCATACCATCATGAAATGAACGGACGATGTTAACGAATTTCTCTGTGCATCCAATCTTACGCAGAATAAGCCAGAGCCCGGTGCGAGAAACTGAGTCAAAGGCTTCCATGAGGTCAATAAAAATCATATAAAGATTACTGTGTTGTTGTCGGCACTGCTCTTGAATCTGTCTAGCGGTAAACACCATGTCCATAGTGTCATGGCCTGCACGAAATCCACACTGACCTTCTGGGATGATGTTGCTGTCGTAAATGTGTTGTTGGAGCCAGTTCAGCAGAACACGTGCCAACACTTTGGCTACAATGGTGCGCAGCGAGATGCCGCGATGGTTGTCACAGCAGGCTCTGTCCCCCTTGCGCTTATGTATGTGAGCAATCAGCACATCTTTTAAGTCTTGAAATACAGCTTCCTCATTTCATATTTTGCTGAATAATGAGTGCGGCGAGAAGAGAGGGTCTACCTTCTTTCAGCACCCCACTTGGAATGCCATCAGAACCCGGGGCTTTACCAGAGGGCATCTGCTTAATGGCATGTGCAACTTCTTCCCGGGATGGAATATGGTCCAGGTCTGAGGCCGTTGGCCACTGCGCTATGTTGCTAAGCACTGATTCATCAAAAGCAGCTGGCTGGTTCAATACCAATTGAAAATGATCAACCCAGCCTCTGAGAATCTCAGCCTTGTCAGAATGTATGGTTCCGTCAGTGGCACGTATAGGTGTAGAACAGGCTCTCGTGGGCCCATAGACTGCCTTTAGACCGTGGTAGAATACCTTCATATCATATTGGTCTGCAGTAGACTAAAGTTCCTCAGCTTTTGACAGCCACCATCTGTGCTTCATTTCTTCCCCGAGTATATGCTGACTTCTTCACAGGGCTGGATTTATCAATGATCCATGCCAAGTGAGCTGTATGCATGGTGTTCAACAGGGCTTGCACTTCAACATCCTGATCGCCAAACCAGTCCTTATGTTTGGGTGTGGTGAAGCCGAGGCCTTCAGCAGCTGTGTTGTACGTGACATCCCTGAGGCACTGAACGTAAGGTGGTGTTAAGGTGTTCATAGAAAGACTCCTTCTGGTCATCACATAGGCACTAATCAAGACAGCACTATTGCCGTTCTTGAGCATCAGCTGCAAGGTCATCAGCCTTGGTGACAGGCTGCGTGGTTGCACTTCTAGGAGTGGTAGCAATGATGTCTTCACAGCGAATCAAATTCCAGGCTGCCTTGGCTGACTTTCAGGCTGCAAAGTGCAGAAGAATGTATAGTCGGCGTTGAATTCTGTGAGTTTGGTTTCTCCAGAAATTCTCGTCTCACTGAGAGCAGCAATGCCTATTCTGTATCTCGCCAGTTCACGGGCAATGATTGCAGTTCTCCGTTCGTGACGATCAACAGAGTCCAGAAGTGTGTGCACATTCCAAGAGGCAACAGGCAGTTTTTTATCTTTTGTACCTTTCGTCGACTGCAGAAGTAGATAATCAGCTGGTCAGCACTGTCCCCAAAAAGGGGTTGCTCTGTCACCTGGGCAGGATATGGATAGTATTTTCATACTGTCATTCCAGGTCAGCATCAAATGACCGTCACACCTGGTGCAGCAAGTTGGCTGGAAGTGATCCCAAGATGGGAACCATACCACCCTTCAGAGTGACTGCTGTGCTGTCTTCGCCAATGTCATGACAGGCCGAGTTGTAGCCAAAAGACATCATGGCAGTCTTCGCCGAAGCCCATTTGTCCAGCCATTTTCAGGGTTCCTGCAAGGCCTGTCCACCTCGTGTAAGGCCCTAGGTGATTCTTCGGTGCAAGCACCTCCATCACTGATGGTATAGCCAGAGTAGGCAGTCCCCTACTTAACCGTTCACCCCCTCACCACGCTGAGGTGTGGGTCGGACTTGGAGGGGGACCCATACTCACACTCACTCACACGCGGACACAAACACACACTCTCACAAACACACACGTCTGGTTTACTATCTTTGTGGGGGCTCTCCATAGTCGTAATGGTTTGAAAGCTCACCTGCTTTAAACTGACCACTGAAATCACTCCTTGCTCAATGCATCAACCAATCAGATTTCACTTTTCTTTGTAACAGGTTCCTGCTCTGACATCACAGAGAGTCAGTGTCACATGCTGCCTTACAATCAGAGTGGTGTGTTGCCGGGGATGACCGTCGTCAAGAGCAGCGAGCTGCAGATGTTCCTGAAGTTTTTCAGCTACCTGAGTCGGCTGTCCTGTTACAGACACATCATGTTGTTTGGATGCTCCATCGCACTCCCACAATGCATCAGCCATGGAGATCGCAGGTCTGTGACATGCATCAAAATACAGTGTGATCGCGTTCCGCCTCCGTGTTCAGGTTCAGTATCCTCAAATTAAATGGAGAAAGTGTAATGTGCAATATGGCAGAATAAGTCCCGCCTTCTAAATAAAAGAAAAAAATATTTTATAAAAAAATATATTTTACAAAATGAATTGGACTCTGAAATTTCTAGAAAATCAAAGCCGTATGTCTAACCAAGTTGTGTTCCAAATTTGAAGTTGATATCACAAAAATTGAGCTGCTAAAAGGTTTTACCATTTCCATTGTAACGCAATGTCCAATTTCAAAACAGTTTTCTCAGGATACATTTTGAGTGTTTAAGCTAATTTATGATTATTACAAAAATATGTGATGGGGGGAAAAAGGCAATAAAAAGCACACCAAGTTGACACTAGCTGTTCCCATCTACCTTTTTTTATGCTCATTTTGGAATATTGCATAAAAAACACTGGATGGAAACGCCAATATGTGCATAAATTCTAAAAATATGCACTAAAAAACGGATGCGCTGGATACATTTTTTATCCAATTAGAAGACATGCGCATAAACTACGATAGAAACACATTTACTGAATAAATCCCTCAAAACCTCATGTGACTTTGCCTCAGCAGAGGCTGTGATTGGATAACTGCACTAACCACCGGACCAATCGGATCACAGCATCTCAAATGTTGGTTTGGTGGTTCTGAAAGTCTGTCATCAGAATGATTTGGTTTAATTCCCTCCAGAAGGGATTAATTCCCTCTCACACGATTGTGTTCCCAAACACCAGCATCCGAACGCAAGAGAAAGAGTCCAATTGCAGTAACTTCCTTTTTTATTACTGATATTTTGAGCCAGTTTCCCAGGAAGTGACGATTTTGTTCTCTTATTTTGTTCTCTTAACAAATACTAGCGGCGCGTCCTAATTTGCGCACTTATGCACTATTCTATGTTGTTTTGTATTATAAATCGTAGTGTCCACTGAAAATTACAACTAAAATAACAAAAGTACACTTCAAATACCCGGATGATGCACTTAATTAACTGAAAAAATACAGTGTGGAATGTTGGACACTTCATGAACTCGACTGTCGCGGCTTAAAATACATAGTGGTGGGGGGCTTACAGTCTCTGACGGTGAATAACAAAATAACCTTATAAAATTCACTACATAGATCACAAGTACACAGTGTTTAAGTGTATAGTGTGCTGTTACTGTATGAAACACTAGCACAGCTGTTTCTGTTTCTGATGAACGGACGCTGGTGTTGCAGGATGCTGGTGCTGCCATGTCAGTCGTTCTGTGAGGCGGCTCGTGAAGGCTGTGAACCCATGCTGCAGATGTTCAACGCGTCCTGGCCGGACTTCCTGCGCTGCTCTCAGTTCACCAATAACACGGGAACTGCAGCTGAAAACACTCCGCTCTGCTACACGCCACGACAGGCCAGAGGCAAACTCTGTGAGTCAGGACACGGGCTTTCTTCAGGTACCGGAGTCGCATTTGGAATGAATGAAGTTCTGATGGTTTGTCTTTTTTGTGATTTTTGTCCTAAGCTGTGTGTGGAGGAAGTGATCACTTTCTGTGTGCGACCGGAATATGTGTCCCTCTCAAGCTGGTGTGCAACGGATACAACGACTGCGATGACTGGAGCGATGAGGCCGATTGCAGTAAGTGGGTGCTTTTTCTTTCTTGTTATTAGTGCTTCCTTTCCTTGTGTCTTCAGCCCCTTAAAATACGAGAAAATGATGAGGAAGAGAAGGAAAACTGGGAATATTCTTGATCACTCGAGTGTCACTTCAAAGTGTCATCATCTGCACTCAAAAGATCTGCCTCTATATGTTGTTAAAGTTTAGTTATTTAAGAAATTCATAATAAATATTACTTAATCAAGAAACCTCATTATTTATTTTATAAATGTATGATGTGACAGATGTGAAGGGGAGGAGAATTTGCATGTGCGTCAGGTTTTACACACACCTGCTCTGGACGCTTCCTCACTCCTCATTCCCTTTGAGATACTCTTCAAGATGTCTGACTTTGATCGGTTTTCAGGTCTCGACGAAATGAGGAAGCATCTGTTTGAGATTTGAGAAGGTGTTTGTGCCAACCTGTGTTCACCAGCAATGCATCACATGTTGCTGTAATGATATCTGACTGTGATCTTCTGGTTCTGTCGTTTGTCCAGCTTGTGCAGATGGTCAGTTTTCGTGTGCTACTGGTCGCTGTGTCAGTTCTGATCTTCTGTGTGACGGCTACGATGACTGTGGCGATCTGAGTGACGAGCAGAGCTGTGGTGAGTACATTTGCTATGCTTCATTTGGGTTCACAATTGAGATCAGGTCAGTTCTTAACAGGAGAATCCACTCACACTGTGCACATGTTCAGTACGAGAACTGACGGGAGCTAATCCAGCAATCTGAAGAGCTTCATATGCCTCGTTTGTGTGCATGTCAGAGATTAGCAGCAATCACAGCTAGGGCTGTCAAACTGAACATGTTAATGCGTGTGCTTAATGGAGACGCAATACTCAGAGCCGATCGTTGAAGTTGGTAGAAGAAGTTTGGAGAAGAATTGAGCACAGACCGGTTTGAATGATTGTCAGAGAGATGGTGGAGGGCAGAAGCTAATGTCTGTGAGGAGTTTGCGCTGCTCTGATCAACTGTGTCTGATGAAGATTTGACTCTGAACTGTAATGTTACCTTCAAGGCCCTGATACACTCACGGAAAAGTTCCTTTTCATTCTTCGCTTGGGGGTAAAAAGAAGTGTGAAATGCCTTTGCAGTGATATACTGTTAGGGAACATCGCGATGCCGCCCATGTTTGAATGAATATGTAAATAAACGCACCACAAAAATGGAGATCACCTGCGAAGATCTTACCTCGATGGACTCAAACAGACGAAATGAGTCTGAGAAGAGGTCCACGTGAAAGAAGGCGGAGCCTCAGGCCACACCTCCTATTACGATATCATCACGAGCCAATGGTAGTACGAAATGTGTTTTGCAGCTGGAGTGAACTTTTCCTGAAAGTTCGCTTTGGCAAGCTGTTTCGAACTCCCAAAACGAACTTCATTTTGACCTGATTTTGGAGCCAAAATAAATCGGGGCCTTTATACCTAAAAGAAGGCGGGGCCTCAGAGCCACACCCACCTATTACATCATCATCACCACCGACCAATGAGAGTTCAAAGGTGTTTACCAGCCAGAGCGAACTTTTCTGGAAAGCTTTACCAATCTTCTTTCAAACTCCACACCAGTTTGTTCTTCGATTTCACTTGAAGTGTATCGGGTTAAAAGTTCTATTTCCCAATAAAGCATAAAGAATTTCTGCGCATGTGTTTCACTTACTTGAGTTCATTGGTCTTTACTGAAGTGTTTTCCTCTTCTGCAGCGTGTGACGGAGCTAAAGAGCATCGCTGTGGAGAAGGACGCTGTATTCCTAGAGACTGGCTCTGTGACGGAGACCACGACTGCCTGGACAAAAGCGACGAGCTGAACTGCTGTGAGCCACTGCACACTGCCTTCTCTGTAGTGTGTGTTTGTGTGACCCTGCAGTTCATTAACGTGTTTGTGTGTGTGTGTGTGTGTGTGTGTGTGTAGCGTGTAAGTCCCAGGGTTTGGTGGAGTGCAGGAACAAGCAGTGTATTCCCAGTGCCTTTCGCTGCGATGGTGAAGATGACTGTAAAGATGGCAGTGATGAAGTGAACTGCACACAGCAACAGAGTGAGTGCACAAACACACACACACACACACACACACTCTCACACACACACACTGATGGCTCTGTCTCTCAGCTCAGGGTTTGTGTCCACCTGGTCAGTCCGGTTGTACTTCCACCTCCTGCTCCTCTGGCTGTCATGGAAACACGTCATGTGACCTGCGCAACACTGGCATCAACTGCAGTGAGTGAAACTGACCTCTGACCTGCGACCTCTGGCCACACACAGAGCACTGCAGAGTTTCCCATGTTTTACTCCTATGTTTTACCTCTAGATTTAGTGTCAGTTAGTTTAGCCAAACGGCAAAAAACACAGCTTTAAGCAACCTGATTGGATAGTTTTAATGTGTGGTAACAACACACTTTAACCCTTTCACGCATAGAGGTCAGTCCAGTGGACCGCTGTTAAAAAGCCGTTTTCTTGTGTATAGTTGCACATCAACCTCTACAGTGGACTCTAGTGCATCATCCTATACACTGCCACCAAGTGGCAAGCCTTTGTATGTGGATTTTTTTTTCTCCAAACCAAGATGGCCGACGGCCAGTCAGAAATGCCAAGTTGCTCCGGATTATCCATCCATTCCTTCTATCCTAGGAGATTTTTGCAGGTAAAACGAATGTTGTAACATCAAGTAACTTCTTAGGAGTCATATCATTGTTAAATTTTCCAAGTATTGATTTTAGATTGGGAGGAATTAATCATCTGTCCATTAAATTGGACATCATGCATCACTAGCTACATTTCAGCTACGATTCATACTATTACTGTGACTGTTGTTCTTGAAAATACTTCATCTGCAGAAACGTTTTTTGGCTGTATTTGTGTTATTATTAATCCGATTGTGTAATGTACGTTATGTACATTACTTGTAATGCGTTACTTTACTCGTTACATCAGAAAAGTAATCTGATTATGTAATGCACATTACTTGTAATGCATTTCAGTCTGAGGTTTTCTCAGAGGAGAGCTACGGTAGATATGTGTCCATTTTGATTATTATCAGAATTATCAGCTAATAAGGTTAAATCGACGTACTGTGGTAGGCTGGAGGGAGCGTGAGCGTTGTGTTTCCACAGAGCTGTACCTTCTTCAGATCTTTGATGGAAACACGTCTTCATGTTCTGATATCAAAGACACATGAAGTTCAACTTGTGTGAAGTTTTTCGCTGTCTGCTGGTTGAACAAACTCAACTGCGTTTACAATAAATGAAGCTGGATTATATATTTTTTGTATATATGTTATAGTTGTCACATGATTATATTCATTGGTTTGTTAAATACCAACAGTCTTACTGTTATTACTGTATTATGTTTAATACAGTATCTCTTCATTTAAAAACACATACTGTGGACACCTGAAGATCTCTTTGTAAAATGTGTAAAAAAAAAAAATGTTTAAATCTTGTTTATCATACCCTAAAAGCAATAAAAACACATCCTGACTATGGTTATCATAATTCATGCATGAAAGGGTTGATGTTTGTGTTCTGATGATCTTTGACATGTGTGATGACCGTGTGTTTTTCAGGCAGCTGCGAGCCCATCTCTGTGGAGATCTGCATGAATCTGCCCTATAACTCCACCAGATTCCCCAACTATCTGGGTCATCAGTCTCAGAAGGAGACGTCAGTCAGCTGGGAGTCGTCGCTCTTTCCTGCGCTCGTTCAGACAAACTGCTACAAATATCTCATGTTCTTCGCATGTACAGTGCTTGTGCCAATGTGTGACCCTTTAACACAGCAGAGAGTGCCGCCCTGCAGGTCAGTGTGTGTGTGTGTGTGTGTGTGTGTGTGTGTGTGTGTGTATGCACCTTTATGATTATGTATAATGACACTGATGACTGTGTGTGTGTATCAGGTCTCTGTGTAGGAATTCAAAGGAGCGTTGTGAGTCAGTGCTAGGAATTGTGGGATTGCAGTGGCCTGAGGATACAGATTGTGCTCAGTTTCCAGAGGAAGGTCAAGCAAACAGTTCCTGTTTACTTCCTGATCCGGATGTGAACGGTCAGTGCACAGACACTCGCAAACTAAAGCAACTTTCATGTTTTCATTCGTTTGGATTGAACTGAGCTGAATGTGTTTTCCTCAAGCATACGAAACAAAATGTAAATGAAGATCATTCTATAACCTGAAAATGTGTGTGTGTGTGTGTGTGTGTGTCTTAGAGTGCTCTCCCAGTCACTTTAAGTGTCGCTCGGGACGATGCGTCCTCTCATCCAAACGCTGTGATGGACACACAGACTGTGATGACGACAGCGATGAGGAAACATGCGGTGAATAAAAACGCACAAACTTGACGTGATAAACACACTCAAACACCCCACTCACAAACACACAACACATGTGAAGACTCCTGCGTCTCTGTCACTAGGCTGTGTGGAGCGGGGCTTGTGGGAATGTCCCGGAGACAAAACCTGCATCCATCACAACATGATCTGTGACGGGTTTCCTGACTGCAGCCAACAGGAAGACGAGAAGAGCTGCTGTGAGTGACACACACTCATTTTAGTGGCGCTGGAGTGTGTATGTGCACGCTCTCATGTGTGCGTGTGTGTTTGTGTTTTCAGCCGCGTGCAGCAGTCATGAGCTGGAGTGTAATAATCATCAGTGCGTTCACCGATCGCTGTGGTGTGACGGCAGGAGACACTGCTCTGACAGCTCAGACGAGTGGAACTGCGGTAAGAGACTCTTCCATATCCATCAGCTGGACTTCTTCCTGTCCATCCTTGCACTGTAAATCAGGTCGATGTCAGCTGTGATTATCCCCTTAAGCCCGAAGTGTCCCACCGGCGGGACACCTCCCCCCGCGAAAAAATTCATAATCAAATTAGTAAGCAACCACTGACAGGAATAATACAAAATAGGTATCATTTTAAAACTTAGAAACAGCTTTTTAATGCATCCAACCATTTTGTTCAACTCTTAACGAGTGCTGAGTCATCACTCTAAAACGGAGTGTACCGCCTGCGGGCATCACCTAGCTACAAAAAAATTAATAATCATATTTTTCAAAACTCCTGACTAGATCATCACAAAATAGGTGTCATTTAAAGGCTTAGAGTCTGAACTTTACAATGAATGTAGCTTGAATGTAGCACTTTGATTAACTCCTTAGTACTGCTGAGTTATTTGCTGAAAAAAAATAATTTTTAAAAAAAATCATAATTTAGGATTTTTTTTTTTTTACTATGTACTCCAATGTGTCAAAAGCATCATACAGCTCAGATAATCATTTGTCATATGTCGTTTGAAAGGTCTCATGGAGTAGAATACAACGAGTATAATTGTTTTGGGCTTTGCCTAAACTTGAGCGAGTTTTTGTACGTGAAGACCCATATGTAAATAATAAACCGATGCAGCAGATATGTCACGTTTTCGCTCATAACATCAAGAAACATGCTCTGATTGTGGAAAATTATTATTTACAGCAGATTCTCACGATTAAAATGAGTCCAACGTCAGCATAATCCAATAAGCCGATCACGAGTTATTGATCACGCAATTACGACACATAAAACCCCACAGGCGCACAGATGTTAACTGAAGCTAAAATGTCCAAATTGAAAAAGTTTCCTTTCAAACAATATCAACCTTTTGACTCTCCTTGCTATAGTTTTGGAGTTACCAGTCTTTACTTTTTTGTGTGTCACTCTGAAAATACCCTAAGTGGTTAAAAACTACAGCACGCTCAGAGAAACAAAACCGCAAACTGACTGAAGTGTGTTTGATGGAATTTAAAGTAAGATCAGCCAGACACTGTGGTGATCATTTTAACAGTTCTCGTGATGAGCTTATTCAAATCCAGCTGTTCTCTGAGCCGTGGTGCAGTGATGAGGACAGGCTTCACTCTGGAAACTGATGGTGTTTATGATGGGCTGCTTATAGGCTAGGTGTTTCTTAGCCCGTACGTGAGACTGAACTGTCAAGACAAATAGAAATTTCCAGAATGCTTTTTCAGCACTTTATTATATATGCCATTTGCCATCTCTCTCTTCCTCGTTCCCTCCATTTTCCTGTCCATATTATTCTGAACATATTATCATGTGTAAGAGAAGTGTTGATGTTGTGTTTGCCTCTAGTGTCTCTGTCTGACGAGGGTTTGGTGCTGGTGTATAAGGCCGGGTTGGAGTATCAGGTGTGTGCGGATGGATGGAGCTCAAACCTCAGCAGCATCACATGTACACAGATGGGTTTAGGGTAAGGTCAGTACACAGACACACGCGCACCAAACACACTCACTGCGAGAGATGTAAATTACACCGAATGCTTATCTTGTGTACACAGTAAGCAGATCTTAGTTTTCCCACGCGCTCTTCAGAAAACCACTCATGCTCTTGAGCCGAATGCTGCAGGACTCCAGAACCCTGATCTAATGTGTTAAAGAACTTTCTCCATCTGATACTAACTTTCTTAATGGTGCTGTTACTGTTGCCATTTGTTATGAGGGAAATTATGGCTGCCAGTTTCTCCTGTACAAACAATATTTGCCAGTTAGTTGTTCAAAATTACAGCGAGTATGTGCAGGTTTGATTATAGAGTCCAAAATGTCTTCACTATTAAAAACATTGTGTGTGTGTGTGTGTGTGCAGTTCTCCTCTCTCTGCAAACGCAGTGCTGGACGTGTCGTCTGCTGCGGGACGGAGGCGCTGGCTGCATGTCGACCCAGAATGGAGTCCGCAGAACATGTTTCCTCTACAGGGCCTGCTGGAAAAACGAGGGTGTGTGTGTGTGAGACCTAGCTGTGCATCTGGGGACAAAATGACTAAATCAAATGTTCCCTACATCTGACTAAACACTCTTTTCAGTGACTCTTTCTAAAGGGATTATTGGTCAAAAAGAGACTAAAGAATGATGTCATGAAAGTCGAAACATGCTGAAAGTTGAATTCTAGACTCTTGCTTGTAATTATCAATCACTTCATGAAAGAACAGCAGTTACTGAGAAGAGCCGGTTTAGAGACTGACTTCACTGAACACAAACACACAACAGAGCCACAACACAACACACTACATGTAGAATGTGTTTGACACTTGATCTATCAGAAACGCATGTCACTCTTATCAACATCACTTCCTTCTGCAGGCAGAGCTGTCCATCATACAAGAAGATCTCACTGCAGTGTACAAGAGACGGTATGTATGACTGACTGACACACACACGCACGCATGCGCGTCTACTGGCCGTAAGATGCTGTTTCATCATTCGTTCTCTCTGTCTTTTTAGAATGTGGACGCCGCCCTGCTGGACGGATGGTGAAGAGGATTCTGGGAGGCCGTACGAGTCGCCCGGGCCGGTGGCCGTGGCAGTGCTCACTGCAGAGTGATCCCAGTGGACACATCTGTGGCTGTGTGCTCATCGGGAACAAGTGGGCTCTTACTGTGGCTCACTGCTTTGAGGGGTGAGAGAGCACACACACACACTACAGATACACACACTACAGATACACACAGCAGTCCTAGTCCTGGAGTTTCTGGGGGTCAAAACTCTGTGAGGCCCCTGTCAGTGCCTTCATAAAAACCCCAAAACGACCCCACACCCCTTTATCTGTTCTTTCTGAGTAGCTGATTTTAATAAACATTAGTATTAATTACAATGGTACTCAATATTCAAGCTGCACTACCAATATTCTCTAATGGAACATGAAGGAACATCACTTCTGCTTCCAAATGGTGCTGGCCGTGAGAGAGAGAGAGAATACAAAACACATTAAACTTTCAGTAAGAGAAATTAAGTAAAACTAAATCTAAATTTTGCTTGACAGCTAAATAAATGCTATCTCTCTGGCGCCATCTAGCGTCAGAAACACTATGACACACTAAGAAAACTAAAGCATTATATACTTTACTCAAGAAAATGCCCTGACAGGATTCACATGACAGCTTGCATGACTGAACAGGAATGAGTTTATTTCTTATACATTTAAACACATATAAAAACTTTTTGATTTTTAATGCGTACTGACAAAATCTGGAGATCTGGACTTCATTGCATGGTCTGTTAAGACTAAATAAGAATTTAAAATTATAGAAAAATACATACCTTCTTTCAGAATTTATTAACTTTACAACATTAACACTGTTATTTTCCTGTATATTACTATATGAGTAAATGTGACTAGACTAGTCCGTGTAACTGGTGATCTGTTGTTCCCGTGTGCAGGCGTGAGAGCGCAGACGTGTGGAAGGTGGTTCTTGGGATTAATAATCTGGATCATCCTTCTCCACACATGCAAACACGGCGAGTCAGAAGCATCATCGTTCACTCACGCTACAATCGCGCGGTCGTCGACTATGACATCAGCGTGGTGGAGCTGGAGTCGGAGGTGCAGGTGACCAGTTACGTGCGACCCGTCTGTCTGCCGCGCCGCGGACAGCTGCCCAAAGCCGACCAGTACTGCCACATCACGGGCTGGGGACATGTGGGGAACAGAAGTGAGTGAAGTTCTTCTCTGTTGTGACGTATATTCCAGTGAAAGGCTTCTGGAACAAGAACAAATGTAGGGCAGGGCTTGATTTCGTCTGTGGGGAATAGAGTACCTCAGGGATGACGTGTTTTTGTAGGCCAACCCAGAAGGTAGCGGCGCACGGGTTCCCTCGATCGAAAGCCCACGCATTTTCCCCATAGACTTTTGGAAAATGGCAAAAAATAAGCTCTGTGTTTAACAAAGGGTTATGACACTTACACGTTTTGTCTATCAAGATAATCTTTACAAGTTAACACAACATTTATACATTTTGAAGCCTAAATAAAGTGGTCAGATATAAAAAGCTACCTGTAGGCTATAAACTACAGCACGGATCAACGTCACCACCACCAAGCTTCCTCAAACTTTATTAAAAAACAACTTTATTTAAAAACATGCTCGCTGATTATGATCTGCGCTGTGTATGAATATTATCCACTTTTTCATGAGAAATGCTGTCCAAATGTCCTGTTTGTCACAATGACGTCTAAAGTCCCCGCCAAAGGAAGTAGTCCATTTTAGCAACTTGTTAGCAACCGCCGTTTTTAAGACACAATAAAGGTTTAAAAAAATCACAAGCGGGTTATAACTGGTGTGTTTTATGTCATAGATCAAAACGTGAAAATATTTAGAGGCTTTGTTAACCACAGACCTTATTTAAGGCGATTTAGCAAAAACCCATTGACTTCGGGGCGATGGAACCGGAAGTCCTAAAACTCGCTTCCGGGTTTTGCCTACAAAAACACGTCATCTCTGAGGTACTCTATTGATTGGATGGTTGTGGTTTGCTATTGGTGGATCTCATGTGAGTGACAGGTCGCCCCGCCCTCATCATCAGAGAATCTGTTGATGTCAGTGATGTAATAAACAACTCATTAATGCCCCGTGTCTGATGATGAGAAACTGGACTTGAGTAATGAGAGTATAATGAGACGTGATCACAAGAACGGAAGGTTCACACAAACATTTACTTCCCATGGTGCCGCTCAGACCCGTGGAGCACAGAAGACGTCTCAGTGTTTTATTTGTCCATACGGTCAAAGTCTATCAAAATGAGCACCAGTTCGTTTTGGACTCTGGTGGCGTCCGGTGACAAAACCAAGCTAAACGCTCTTTGAAAAATCTTCTTGTTCCACCGAAGAAAGAGACTCATACAGGTTTGGATGACATGAGGGCGAGTAACTGATGACAGAATGATCAGTTATGGGTGAACGGTCACTTTTTGGACGATTCAGTGACTAGATTTAGTTTATGATTTAGTAATGTAGGCAGATCAACAGCACAAGTTGTCCTGTGTTGTTGTTGTTGTTGATGATGTATGTTCATATCTTCTGCCGCAGTGCCGTTTAAGCTGCAGGAGGGAGAGGTGCGGATCATCTCCGTCTCTCAGTGTCAGTCTTACTTCGACATGAAGACCATCACGTCACGGATGCTCTGCGCCGGATATGAGGCGGGAACCATCGACTCCTGCATGGTGAGTCGTCACAGTGACATCATGACTGTGTGTGTGTATCGTCACGGTGACATAATGAGTGTGTGTGTATGGTGTCACGGTGACAATGTGTGTGTGTGTCTCGTCACGGTTATATTATGTGTAGGTGTGTGTGTCTCGTCACAGTTACATTGTGTGTGTGTCATCACAGTTACATTATGAGTGTGTGTGTGTTGTCATGGTGACATTATGAGTGTGTGTGTGTGTGTGTGTGTGTGTCGTCACAGTGACATTATGTGTCTGTGTGTGTCCAGGGTGACAGCGGCGGTCCGCTGGTCTGCGAGGAGGACGACGGCCGCTGGTCTCTGTATGGTTTGACCTCCTGGGGCTCCGTGTGTTTCTCTAAGGTCCTGGGCCCCGGCGTCTACGCCAATGTGACTCACTTCACTGAGTGGATCGAGAGACAGATTTACCTGCGCACGTTTAGCCTGCTGTAGGTGAACACACACACACACACACACACACACACACACACACGCGCGTGCACAGCTGGAGACGGACCGTGAACCTGCTACACTGATCATTCCACATGTGAGTGTGTGCCACTCGTTTTGGACTATGATGGGCACGTCTCATGCTACAAGCTTCACACTTCCTCACGTTACTGTGGCAGTAATGACTCACGCGCTCAAGAGGGCGACAATTTCCTTCAGATGTCTGTCATTAAACCAGATGTGTTCCTATTCAGGCAGCTGCTATATGTCGACAGTTAAACTAACCTATTCAACCAGATTCTCTTCCAGTGTTGCTCTGCAGTGACTGCTGAAAGAGAAACTGACCGAGAGCGTTTGTGCTAATGCTTCAGCACCCATTACATGCTAGAGAACATGAACATTAGGCGTTGTGTTCTGACTCCGTTTGGAACACAACAATGAATGTCAGCGAGCTTCACATTCAGGCCTGTATGATCTGACACATTATCCAGAAACAGAGAATCACCCTTATAAACACCACAGACTGATACACGGACAGTGCGCGCGCGCGTGTGTGTGTGTGTGCGCGCGTGTGCTTGTGTGTGTATGAGAGTGTGTGTGTGCGCGCGTGTGCGTGTGTGTGTGTGTGTGTGTGTGTGTATGTGTGTGAGTGAGTGTGTGTGTCTGTTTCACACATCCTGTATCTGCAGCACATCAGCAGACGTACGTTCACTTTCACACTGACACGTTTCTGTTGTTACTACATTCATAAACAGCCATAATGAAATATATATTGATAATTATTAAAACTTTGATTGTCCTGAAATCAGTTTACATGATAGCTGAACAGCCTTCCTGTAGCTCAAACAGTAGAGCACGGTGCTCGCAACGCAAAGGTCATGGGTTCGATTCCCAGGGAAAGCAAGAGCTGATAAAAATGTGCAGCTTGAATCCAATCTAAGTTGCTTAAAGCGTTTGCCAAATGCATAAATGTAAATGTTAATCTATCAATAATCTACCCGAGCGTCAAAGCGCAGCTGTAAACTGAGTTTGTGTCTGTAGACATCGTGTTTTATCATGCTTCATAAAGCCCTATTGTGTAGATAAACAGGTCCATTTTCAGCGTGTTTTCTGTGGCGCGGCTCAGACAGGCTTGTGTTTGTTAATGTTGCCACTGAAACAAATGCGTGCTGCTGGTGCGAGATGTGCGAAACAGGCTTCACGATTTCACACCAGTTCAAAGGGCTCCTGCTGCTCACCTTCCTTTCCTCTGCATTTTCTCTGCTGCTATTGGTTGGTTCTGTAAATGGGCAGGACCTTCAAAACCTCTCAACCAATGATCTTCTATGATGGTTTGTGTAGTTAATGACATCAGTGTGTTTCTCAGGCGGATCCAATGCTTTCCCTCTAGTGTGTTAAACGTGTTTGTGTCGTAGTAATATTCTCTTCACGTCACGTATGACTGTGTGTCACAGAGCTTCTGCCTTTTAGTGCAACATTCCGTCGGTTTTCATTTTTAAAAGAATATTTTTCTACTGATTTTGTGCACATAAAGCAGTAAATCTGAACTCTGTACTATGTTTTTAATGCTCTGTAAATACAGTTCACGTTTGTGTAAAAATGTGCATTAAAGATTTATATCCATTACATTAACTTGAGATTTGTCACTTTGTCCTCCCATTTTTATAAATCAATCACTGTGGCTAGTGGTTTTCCAAAGTTGCCATATAAAAAATTGCCATATACTGTAGATATTTTTAATATTATCTCATAATTTGTCAGCAGGTTTATTAGGCTGCTGTCACTTTAAGAGCTGACGCATGGATCCATTATACTGTTACACATGCGTTTTCTTTCTCATTTTTACATTCACTTCAAACATAACAGAACATTCATGTGTTTACATGAATACTCGCCAAGAATGGCATTTTGACATTATTTTGTGTGTGTTTGAATGTTTAAGTGCAATAAGCAGCGAAAAAGAACTTAGTATTTTTACTATTTTTATATATTAATCTAAATAAAGCTTTGTGCAGTAAAGAGAAGTGAAGCAGTTGTTTAGTGGTTCTAGATTTTTGCACATAAGATGAAATATTTAAGTTTCTCATGGTCTCAGAGATAAATATATATTCCTCCTTTTTGACATTTTTTGCTGCTTGAAATCTTAATTCCTGAATTAATCCCAAAACAAAAGAGGGAGGAAAAACCTTGAGTTTGAATGCTGAAAGAAAATATGAAACACTAAAAGCATGAAAGTAGACTAAAGAGATGCGAATCATGTAATAAAGACACACTAAGTGTAATTATACTGATTTTTTTCTGTCTCCGCCCCTGGGAGGCTGTTCTCACACACACACACAGCTCCTCTAGTGTACTGACAGGCAGACACACACACACACACACACAGACAGACAGACAGACAGACAGACAGGTGTCTTCTGAGAGAATCATGTCCTCATCAAGAAACTCCTCAAACTTCACCCATACCAACAGGTTCGCGCAGCCTCCATGGCGCGTCGCGCTCTGGGCGCTCGCGTACGCGCTGGTTATGCTGGTGGCCGTGACGGGAAACCTGGTCGTCATCTGGATCATCGTTGCGCACAAGAGGATGAGAACCGTCACCAACTACTTTCTGCTCAACCTCGCGGTGTCTGACGTGTGCGTGGCCGCGCTCAACACGCTGGTGAACTTCGTGTACGGCGTGCACGGGAACTGGTACTTCAGCAGCGCGTACTGCCGCTTCCACAACTTCTACCCGGTGGCCGCGGTGTTCGCGAGCATCTACTCCATGAGCGCCATCGCCTTAGACAGGTGACACACACACACTGACTCAGCTTATTAATAGTCACATTAAGAATTTTCCATCTTCAGTACTTAGGATGTTCTGCATCTCTCGCTCTCACAGACTCACATCATGTTAATGTAATATGAATTCTCTCTCTCTCTCTGTGTACAGGTTTGGTTATTCTTGTGAGGGTCAAATGTGCTCACTTATATAGTGAAATATTATGACAACAGGCTAGTGAGGAGATTTGTCTGGTCCTCACTAGTTTAAAAGGCATATAAATCAGCCAAAACATGTTTGTATTTAAATCTAGTGTTTTGCACACGTTTCAGTGATGGATAAATTTTGCGGTTGGGCTTGAGTTAGGCCATAGAAAACATCATTAACCTGGTATAAAATCAGTGTAAGTCTATGCAATGTCCTCACTAAACTGATACCATTTAAAGGGATCATGAACTGCCTTGTTTTATTGTTTTATAATGTTTCCTGGGGTGCACTTAATCTTAGTATGCTTTTTACATCAAAAATTGTCATAATTTAGAAATAAAAGGCATTTTTCCTCCCTGATTTTAGCCTCTGATTTGAACGCTCTGTTTTAAGGGGCGTGTCTTCTGTGAGACTTCAGTGTAAACGCCCACTGCTGTGATTGGCTGACATCTTTGCATATGAAATAGCCAAGTATTACTCTCTCTTTTAGCACATTTTTACTATTACAGCTCTCAAGGTTAACTAATCGTGAAAAGAGTTGCATTATATTTAGATTGTGGCATGAAAGGTTGCAGTGATGAACACTGTAGTCGATCACAGACATGTTGAGCTCATGAAAGCAGTGATCTCGTCACTGTATCTCAATTTCTGCACACTAACGAATGCTTGTATCTTCAATAACAGTGCAAACACGATATAATTAAGAGATTCGTTGAATAAAACGGGAGTTTTGGCGCGAGTCCAGAACTCAGTCACTGATAAACTCGTGCTGTTTGATTGACAGCTCCAGCGATTGTAAAGGGAGCGTTCTTTGATCGCTTTCTATATATAATTTAATCACAGTTTAAATAACAGATTATTTTCATCCTACTAAGAGAAACAATGTGAAGTTGAGCGTTTAGTCACTGGTTTGATTTACTGACACATAGACAAAGATCATCTGACTGTACATGAATCATTAATATCAGATCAGGCATTAGAATTAACACAGTTACTGACATGTTGTCGCATTACTGTCGAGTTCATATCGTAAAAGTCTGTTTGCAAAGCCTGCGCCGAAATGTGATTGATTTACCAAAGAATCCACAGTGAAATGTACCGAATACAAATAAATAAAGCTCAACTGAGACATTCACATTGTTGAAAATAAATAACCATATTCCTGCATTAGGATCCTCTGAAAGGTAATGTTATTTTAGTCCTGTATCGCTCTTCTCTCCTCCTCATCTCACTAACACACCAGTGGGCGGGGCTAATGCTGCAATTATGAAGTAGGCGTTGATTTCTTCTGTGGAGGCGGAGCTTCACCTCTCCATAGACACATTCCAGGATCAGTTGTTCTCTGGGTCTGGTGTCAATAAAAGCTTTTATTGGACTAACAAGGAAGTTTTCAGTTCTGAAACTTACAGGATATTCTTATAGTACAATGACCTCTTATATATCAAAAGCTCAAGGAAAAGTTGATTTCTCAATTCATGACCCCTTTAAAGCTCATTCCAGCATGGCAGAATTATACTCCTGCTGGTTTTATACAATAAGTGTCGTTTAGCTCATCATGAAGTCTAACCCTAACTGCAATAATAATCGTGAAAGGTGAATTACTTCCTAGCTGTTCATAAGTGAATTATATCACTGCTGTCATCAGATTCATGAGCCTCTAGGTGCAGAAATCTTGTATGAGGATAAGGCGGTCGCAATGGAAGCTAGTTTCTGCCATGGAATAAACAATAAAAAATGTATTTCTTGTAATTTAGAGTTTATATTTTGCGAGAAATAAAGTCAGAATTTTGAGATAAAAAGTTGCAATTGTGAGGTAAAAAATCAGATGCAATTACCTATTATATACTATTATGATAGATATTGTGTTTTGGCACAAATGGAATCCCGTGTAGTCCGACTGTTACCCGTGTGAGTTTTAGCATGAGTTAACAGTCACATCACATCACATCTGCTCATCTGTATGAGCTTCCATTTGTGCCAATAAAGAGTCAACTGCTTTATAACACAGTCCATGTCGACAGTCATTATCTACTTGTTCAGATGTTGTGATGTGTAGGTTCTTTGTCTTGTCGTTTATGGAAGGCTGGCTTTAATGTGTACGGATGTTGTTACGTCTAAACAGTAAACATGTAAATTTGTGTACATGCGACTTCACGTTCTAACACACAAGAGTTTTATTGTGAAAATAACGGTTGTATGTGCCAGCGAAATAACTATAGAAAATGAGGCCATTAATTTAGCTTATGTATCATAAACTGCTTTAAGCTACATAACAAATAAACAAGGGCCCAGTTTCACAGACAGGGCTTAAATTAAGCCAGGATTATACCTTAGTTTAATTAGGACATTTAAGTGGCTTTTATAAATGTGCTTTAAAAAAACATTACTGGTGAGAATCTTGAGAGAAAACTGATATTTCAGTGTCAATATGTATCGAAAAATCGATATTTTTGACAACACTACATTGCACTTAGTTTATTATTTCAGATACCTTTTTAAAAGGCTACAATTGAAAAATTTATATATTATAAAATTCAACCTGCTAAAGTGGCCTGTAGGAGTGACTGCATTACACACCACTGCTGAAATACATCTGTATTCGACGGGTTTGCGGGTGTTAATGTCAGTCCCTGTTAACAAGTATGGAATGACTGTAGATGTGGACAAATGTAAAGTACAAGGCAGTCAACTCCTGTGTGATTACGATTACTCGCACAAATCCTAGTGTAAGGAAATTGAACTTAATTAGTATGTACAGATGAATCTTACACATCCAGGTCACTTCCTGTGTCACTTCCTCTCTGATCAGGTACATGGCGATCATCCACCCGATGAAGCCCCGCCTCTCAGCGACGGTCACCAAAGCTGTGATCGCATGTGTGTGGATTCTGGCCGCATTTCTGGCCTTTCCACTCTGCTTTTACTCCGTAACGGAAGTGAAGCAGCACAGGACGCTCTGCTATGTGGCCTGGCCGCGGCGCAACGACGACGCCTTCATGTGAGAGACGTTCAATAAGTGTGTCAGACACTTCCTCTCGCTGCCAGCTCTTTATACGTGTGTGTGTGTGTTGACAGATATCACGTGATCGTGGCGGTGCTGGTATATCTCCTGCCTCTGGCACTGATGGCCGTCACCTACACCAGGGTGGGACTCGTGCTGTGGGGCGGTGGATTCCCCGGACACTCCTCGGAAAACTTACAGGATCATCTGCAGGCCAAGAGAAAGGTGCTTGGCACACAGAAAGACACAGATGTCTTTAGTTTAATGCTGTTTAAACAGAGAGTGTTTGTTCTAGTCTTTCGTTTGGTGTCACAGACGTCAGATGAGTTTTCGGGCAGTCTTGAGGGGTAACCAGCTAAACTTTTACTAAGGTTTTTTGTAGTTTAGCTTTTACAGTAACAAGCTAAATTGTCCAACAAGTAACATTGTAGCATGATGTGTTACATCAGTGTTTGTATGTCATTATTGTGCACATGTGATCTCCTGAACCATATGAGCGTTTGATAAATGAACTGGTTCCTAAAATCAATCATTTGAGTCTCTGTAGGTGAAATATGAAGTTAATACAGCAGTTCTTCACTATGTTTTTTTTAATAATTAGTTATTTTTATTATTTATTATTATTTATTTTTTGTACTTGAACTTGAATGTAGTTAGCCGTCTTGTGCTAGTAGACTGTAGTGTAAATGAACTAGTTTTTCTAGGCTGTGGTTTAACTGTTTTTTAGCTACAGTATCTCTTCTGCTCTAGATGTTTTTCTAAATAGTTTTTAGAGGAATGAACCTGCAGACGGCCACACAAGCGTGTGTAAGTGTTTTCTCACTTTGATGACCAAGGTTGTTGTAATGTTGTGTGTAGGTTGTGAAGATGATGGTGATCGTGGTAGTAACATTTGCCATCTGCTGGCTCCCATATCATGTGTATTTCATCGCGACGAGCTTCAACTGGAAGCTGACAAAATTCCAGTCGATCCAGCAGGTGTATCTGTCGATCCTGTGGCTCTCCATGAGCTCCTCCATGTACAACCCCATCATCTACTGCTGCCTCAACAGCAGGTATCTGCCAAATACATGCAGCTCTTCAACACATGCACACATTTAACAATGCACAGTGGCAAGAAAAAGTATGTGAACCTTTTGGAATTTTATGGTTTTCTGAATAAATTTGTCATAAAATGTGATCTGATCTTCAAGTCAAGGGTATTAACAAACATAATGTGTCTAAAAGTAATTACACAAAACAATTCTGATCTTTCATGTCTTCATTGAACACACTCATTCAACATTCAAAATGGCAGTGGAAAAAGTATGTGAACCCTTGAGTTAATGACCTCAAAAAAGCTAATTGGAGTCAGGTTTTAGCACACCTGGAGTCTCGTTAAGATAATACGTTTGGAGGTGTGAACTACAGCTACTTTGACTGATAAAAACTCCTCAAACTTTTGGAGTTTGCTCTGCACAAGAAGAACACGCTTATGTGAGCCATGCCTCGCCAAAAAGAGCTTTCAGAGGAGCTACGATCAAGAATTGTTGCTTTACATAAAGCTGGAAAGGGTTACAAAGTTATTTCAAAGACTTTAGAAATTCACCAGTCTACAGTTAGGCAAACAGTCTACAAATGGAGACACTTTGGGACTGTTGCTACTCTACCAAGAAGTGGGCGCCCAGTCAAAATGACACCAAGAGCACAATGAAGACTCATCAATGAGGTAAAGAAACAACCCCGAATGACAGCCAAAGATTTGAAGGCATCATTGGAACTTGCTAACATCTCTGTTCATGAGTCTACAATACGTAAAACATTGAACAAGCAGGGTATCCACGGCAGGACACCACGAAGGAAGCCACTGCTTACTAAAAAGAACATTGCTGCACGCCTGAAGTTTGCAAAAGAGCACATTGACACTCCACAGCGGTATTGGCAAAATGTTTTGTGGGCTGATGAAACTAAGATTGAACTATTTGGAAAAAACACACAGCACTACATTTGGCGTAGAAAGGGCACGGCATATCATCATAAAAAAAACATCATCCCAACTGTAAAGTATGGTGGAGGAAACATCATGATTTGGGCCTGCTTTGCTGCATCAGGGCCTGGCCAGCTTGCATTCATTGAGGGGAAGATGAATTCCCAAGTATATCAGACAATTCTTCAGGATAATGTGAAAATGTCTGTACGTCAGCTGAAACTGTGTAGAAGGTGGGTGATGCAACAGGACAACGACCCAAAACACCGGAGCAAGTCTACAACAGAATGGCTTCAGAAAAACAAAATCCGCCTTTTGGAGTGGCCAAGTCAGAGCCCAGACCTCAACCCAATAGAGATGCTATGGATTGACTTGAAGAGGGCCATACATATGAGACGTCCAAAGAATATGACAGAGCTAAAGCAGTTCTGCCAGGAAGAATGGGCTAAAATTCCTCTTCAACGATGTGCAGGTCTGATCCACAGCTACAGGAAGCGCCTGGTTGAGGTTATTGCTGCCAAGGGGGGGTCAACCAGTTATTAATTCTAAGGGTTCACTTACTTTTTCTACTGCCACTTTGAATGTTGAATGAGTGTGTTCAAAAAAGACATGAAAGATCAGAATTTTTTTGTGTAATTATTTTTAGACAGATTATGTTTGTCAATACCCTTGACTTAGATGAAAATCAGATCACATTTTATGACAAATTTATTCAGAAAACCATGAAATTCCAAAAGGTTCACATACTTTTTCTTGCCACTGTATTTTAGATCAATCAGTGAACCGCAGTATATGTATTGTCGTTTTTCCCCGGTTCACTGATTGAGCGATTACATGAGACACGATTAATTTCAGTAAGTTGTACTGTATCTTTCAACATTCCTTCTGATGTTCAGTCATTATTTGTCCAGCCACATATTTGGTGCTGTAACTAGTAGCAAAGAGCAAGAGATGATCGGGTCACGAGCCTCTACAGCGATCTGTCACCACACATTAAAGAGACACATTTATTGACTGAATGTTCTTAATTAACTTAAATCTAAAATATAGAACTCAAATGCCAGATTTTTTCCTCCACAAACGGCACACTGTGACTCATGAGCGCGTGCGTCACATTTGCTCTCACAAAATATTCAAGAACATAAAAAGCACATCTGGTAACAGTTGCAATAATAATAACACAGCAGAAATATGAGCAGAGGTTCGTAACTCACTACCTTGAAATGTTGAAGACAAATTCCCAGCTAAAAAAAATATGTTCTAAAATGTTCTGCTAAAGTTCAGGTTTGCTAACACCATGCTATCTCCCAAGGGTAGCATGTACAGAGTGAAAAGCAACGGTCCTAGTACTGAGCCTTGCGGTACTCCACACTGAACTTGTGATCGGTATGACATCTCTTCGTTTACTACTACAAACTGATAACGGTCAAATATGAATGATTTGAACCATGCCAATGCAATTCCACTAATGCCAACATAATTTTCCAGTCTATTCAAAATCATGTTGTGGTCAATAGTATCAAAGTACCAGTAACACTAATAGAGAGAGACAACCATAATCGGATGATAAGAGCAATTAATTGGTAACTCTAATGAGAGCAGTCTCAGTACTATGGTACGGTCTAAATCCTGACTGGAAATCCTCGCAGATACCATTTCTTTCTAAAAAGGAATGTAGTTGTAAGAATACTGCCTTCTTCTAGTATTTTTGACAGAAAAGGGAGATCCAAGACCGGTCTGTAATTAACTAGTTCTCTAGGATCAAGTTACGTTTTTTAATAAGAGGTTTAATACCTAATGGTTTTTTATTTGGTTTTCTCGCTAATAGTATCAATCTTGCAAGTAAAGAAGTTCATAAAGTCATTACTGCTGTGGTGTCTAAAGTTGAAGCTTCATTTCTCATTAATTTAGCCACTGTATCAAATAAATACTTAGGGTTGTGTTTGTTCTCTTCTATGAAAGTTGAAAAATAAGCAGATCTAGCAGTTTTTAAGGCCTTTCTGTATGCAATAATGCTTTCTTTCCACGAAATGTGAAAAACCTCTAGTTTTGGTTACTTGCTGTGCTCCATTTTTCTGGCTGCTCTCTTAAGGGCCCGAGTGTGCTGGTTGTACCATGGCGTTGGACTATTCTCCTTAATATTTTTTAAGAGCAAAGGAGCAACTGTGTCTAATGTGCTGGAAAAGAGAAGGTCAATAGTTTCTGTTGCAACATCAAGTTCTTCTAAGCTTTCTGGTATGCTGAGGAGATGAAACTGATCAGGAAGATTATTTATAAAGTAATCTTTAGTGGTAGAAGTGATAGTTCTACCATATTTGTAACAGGGAGTTGGTTTTGCAGCTGTGCCTAAATGGAGTATACACAAGACTAAATAATAATCTGAGATGTCATTACTCTGCTGCAGAATTATTAATATTGATTCCATGTGACAATATTAGACCTAAAGTATGATTATGACAATGAGTGGGTCCTGACACGTGTAACTCCAGTAGAGTTTAGAATGTCTGTAAATGCCAATCCCAATGCTTCTTTTCATTATCTACATGGATATTAAAATCACCAACAATTAGGACTTTATCCACAGCCAGTACTAACTCTGATAGAAAACCAGCAAATTCTTTGACAATCTCTGTATGGTGCCCTGTATATAGTAGCAAGTACAAATGTCAAACAGGATGTATCATTTACACTAGATAGTGTAACATAAAGCACCAAACTAGACTTCTGAGTAATACTGGAAATATTACTATAAATTACAGCAACACCTCCCACTTTGGAATGCTTCCTGCTTAGCTACTGTTTGGATGTTCTTGCTTATTGCTCCGTGCTTTGCTCTATTGCTTTTATATTTTATCTCCTCAATTTAACTTTAGCAAATCAGTACAGTGCTCAAACGACAAAGCTTGGCACCAACACTAAAACTAAAAACTTTTGTGACTGGAAGATTACTACAAAAAAAAAAGGGGGGAATTTTTATCCAACCAACCTCCCACTGACAACAGCCATTAGCTTACATTCTGGAGAAGAGAAAACACAGCTGCCTGCAGTAAGGATAAGAAAGAAAATGCCTCTTCTGGTTCAAGAATCTACTTGCTGCACAAACTGCCACAGACTTCTACAAAGAATTGCAGTTTTTTGCGGGACTACCAAACCAGACGGAACACAAAGCAGAGCTTCGTCATGGACCCCCTCAGCATACAGCTGGTGAGTCCAATGAATCTAGTGCTCCTCAACAGGCCATACTGAGTGTAGAGAAACAAGCCAAAACTGATCAACACACTAATCGATGGCACAAACAGGGAGTGAGATCCAAAGGCACTTGAGACATCAGATTGTCACGAGTATCACATAATGCCGCAGTAGCATCCTCTACCCCAAACACTGGTTTCCTACCACCGCCTATACATCTGGAGAACAGATTTGAAGTATTAACGAATGTGGGTGAGGAATCCCTAGACATAATGAAAGTAGGTGAGGAATCCTCAAACGTGATCGGACACAGATCGAATCAGCCAGCAGCTAACACTGATGCTAACTAGGGCTGTGACGGTGGCAATTTTTTACTACCGCAGTGGGAAATCACTAACAACCGCCGGTGTTGCGGTGGTGGAGGTGGTGGGGGGGTTGGTTGGTTTTTATATATATATATATATATATATATATATATATATATCTCAGAGGTTGCGTTAGACTTTTGCACCGTCATAATCAATTATTACCCGTCATTTTAATTTTTATATTTTAATGATAAGACATTTAATAGCTTCTGATTTCGTCCACATTTTCACTTTTTATTCATGAGCTTACAGGATAAGTAAATAGGCCTAGGCTATGCATTTATTTATATTATGAAAAGAAAGTTGAACAAAGACTGCGTCACTTTTCAGTTTTCATCTTGAACACTTGTCACGGATCGTGAGTGAACGCGATCATCCTTTCCTCTTTACAGAACGAAATAAAAATGAATGAAAATCAGAAAATATGTTGAAAGACACAGTAGCTTACCGAAATCGTCAGTTCAGTCAGTGTTGCAAACAATGTCACATAACATTATACCTCAGAAAAGCCATTCGTTGACCATAAAGTTTATAGTCAGCAAGAATAATAACAAAACGAACCATTTAAAACAAACGAACTGGATTAGAAACTTAATTATGCAAGTATAAGTATTATAACTTTATTATTATAAAATGGACTTAAACTGGGTGCTCGCCTGTGTGTAATCAAATGCATCATTTTATTCTAGAGACTGAACTCGCGCTCTGCAGACACACTGGAGCGCACTCACCACCAACTGGACAGGGGTGGGAATTACATTTACAAGCTACATCAGCCTCAGTAATCTGTCAAAATGACGGACGGGCTTCAGATTTTTTCCGTCACTGCTAAAAAAAATTTTCGGTTAACGTGACCTCTTAGATACATATATATATATATATATATATATATATATATATATATATACGTCACACTACCGCTGGTGACACCACCACTGCGGTGGCGTGGTTTTAATGCTGACCGTCACAGCCCTAATGCTAACTGCCGCTCAAGGTCAAGCAGACAGCGGTACTCAGCTCAGAGAGCAGCCGAGCCCAGGACTCTGATAGTGGGTGACTCCATAATCAGAAACATTAGCAGCAGGACTACAACTAGCAACAGTTTCTGATGTAAACAGGGAACTTCATAGCATCCTGATGAAACATAGGACTGCAAATCAACTTATCATTCATGTGGGGAATAATGTTTTTTGGAAAGAGCAGTCAGAACTTAAAAGGGATTTCAGTGAACTTTTTGAAATGCTTAGAAGACTGAAAGTTCTGCCGTTCCTCAGTGGACCACTCCCAGCAAGAGGAACACGGTTTTCATGGTTGCTTGGGCTTAACATATGGCTGCAAAAAAGCCTGCAACATAAAGTGACTGAACTTCAATCTTTTCTGGAGTCAGTGACATATGTTTACACAGGATGGCCTCCACCCAAACAAACTGGGTGGAAGAGTGCTAAAGGACAATATCTACTTCTCCCTCCATCAACCTTCAGCAGTGTGTGCCAATCCACTCAACCTGAATGGCACACACACACTTGGACAGAGTACGAATGACCACAGGACTTCACTTCAGCACCTAAATGGACATGCGGTTGACACATCCCACAAGTACAATGATAACACCGTGAAGCCACAACAACCACTGCTCACAAACACAATCCGACTGAGCCCGGCCCACAGAGCTCACTGCAGATAGACTGTGACGTATTAGAACTGCTCCAAGATTCAGTACCCAAGGACGACTTTTTGGAAAACTGCCAGGGAAGCCAGGACAACATACTACAGCCTCCGGTAACACCAGAGCAACAGCCCCTCTCACCGGACATGTTATTTCTCTCTCCATCATCACTTCTAGTCAACCACTTAATAACCACAAACAACCTGGAATTTATGTTTCTAAATGAAACGTGGCTAGTACAGCTGCAGTGCAACAGTCCTCCATGAAACATACTTTTATGAGTGTCTGCAGAGCTGTTAGGAGAGGTGGAGGTGTAGCTGCTCTTTTTAAAGATGTCTATCGATGCAAGCAAGTGTCATTTGGTGATTATTTGGCTTTCGAATATCTGGGTATTGTTAAAAGGTGCTCCACGCATTCTGCTTATCATTATTTACAGGCCTCCAAAATACTCTCCAGCCTTTGTTGAGGACTTTACAGAACTGTTATCAACAATTTCCTCAGAGTTTGACTGTTTTGCTATTGCTGGGGATGTTAATGTTCACATTGATAATGCAGAAATCAGTATGGCAAAAGAAATCATAACTGTTTTAAATACTTTTGTACATGGACCCAACACACAATCGTGGACACAGTAGACAGCTAGACAGACCTTCTTCTCAAATATTATAAACAGCAACTTAAACAACACCCGCACTCTTTTTGCTACTGTAGATAGACTAACAAACCCTCCAAGTCAAATTCCCAGTGAAATGCTCTCAGACAGCAAATGCAGTGAGTTTGCATCCTCCTTCTCTGAGAAAATCAATAATATCAGAAAAGCGATCAGCACATCCTTGAGTTGCGCTGGGGTCAGACAGATCAGAACACAACCTCAGAAAGTAGTTACTATGGACCTTAAAACATCAAGCTCCACCCTTGACACGCTTCCCACATCTTTTTTCAAAAGTGTGTTTAACTGTTTAGAAGCAGATCACCTAGAAGTGGTAAATGCCTCACTTCTTTCTGGGACTTTTCCAAACTCCCTGCAAACTGCAGTTGTTAAGCCCCTCCTGAAAAAGAGCTAGATAACACCATATTGAGCAACTACAGACCAATCTCAAATCTTCCTTTCATAGGCAAGATCGTTGAAAAAGTTGTTTTCAATCAGCTGAACAAATTCTTAAGCTCGAATGGACACCATTTCCAATCTGGTTTCTGACCGCATCACAGCACAGAGACAGCGCTCATAAAGATAATAAATGGTATTCGCCTAAACACTGTAAAATATCAGTCCTGGTACTACTCGACCTCAGTGCTGCATTTGACACTGTCGATCAAAGAATACTTCTTGACAGGCTGGAAAATTGGGTCTGGCTTTCTGGGATGGTCCTCAAATGGTTCAGGTCATACTTAGAAAGGAGAGGTTATTATGTGAGTATCGGGGTGACCATAAGTCTGAGTGGACATCCATGACATGCGGAGTCCCTCAAGGCTCAGTTCTTGGACTGCTCCTATTCAACCTGTATATGCTGCCACTGAGCCAAATAATGAGAAAAAAACATTTTGCAGAAGGTGTCGTAATAACTCCTCCATATTGAAGGGTAGGAGGTCACCAGGAAGCTGGGAGTTGCTACTAATGTGTCTCGCGAACCGAAGCTCTCTGACTCTGCCATTCAGACAGGGGCGCCCCGAATTTATTCAGGTAGTCAGGCATAATATTTTTTATTTCTTATGCATATGTTGTGATTATTTTATGATTATTTTCATTCTTTTTCTGTGTAAAGCACTTTGAATTTCCATTGTATATAAAATGTGCTATATAAATAAACTTGCCTTGCCCTTGCCTTTCAGACAAGGCTCATTTATACAGAGTTTCCAATTTGTTAAACAATGGTGGTAATTCCAACATGACACAAACGCAGGTTTTACCCGCATGGTTTTGTTTCTGCCACAGGTTCCGCGCCGGCTTCAAGCGGGTGTTTCGCTGGTGTCCCTTCATTTATGTGTCGGACTCTGATGAGATGGAACTCCAGACCACCCGATTCCAGCCAAACCGCCAGAGCAGCCTGTACACGGTCTCACGTGTGGAGTCCGACACCAACGCCAACCCCGCCAGACGCAAGAGCTCCAGCACCAGCCACCGCAGCACCAGCCAATCACGACCCTCTGCCCGGCTGTCACTCAATGGTGGTCTCCATGGACACCCTACGAACGCCGCCGGTAATGAACTCAGCTCAGAGTAGCTCGCAAAACACTAAGCTGCAGAAATGACAGGAAATTCACCTTCAGGAGCTGCTGAATGCCAGCCTCAGTCCACCAGCTTCACTTTGACCTCTCTTTCAATTCCAACATATTTAAAAATAACTCACCACACATATGAAAATGAACACTTCTGAGGACATACACACCGGTCTGTTGACGAAGATTTGTTAACAGGTTACACTGTGTCCTAACCAGACACATCACAATAAGATTCCAGCGACAAGAAGTTTATCTGTCCACACCAGACGCGACTACAAGATGCCACAAAATCAATCGCAAATCACAGCCAATCATAAGAGCATGTGGGCGGAGTCTCTCTGCAGGCCCACTACACTCGCAACCTAATCAATCCAAAATCGCTGCACGCACTGCACTCACTACCAAATGGATAAGCACAAAATCAAATTCATAAATATCACACCATTTTAACATTATTAAAAAAACGTACTGAGTTACTGAAACAATCTTTGTCATAGAATACACTTACTTGTTCACAGCATTATTGTTTCCATTCATTTATTTTCAAGATATGAGGTGATTATCCATTGTCTCTTTCAGTACAGCTGTAAATGATATTCAAACTCATATTAGACACTTTTAACATTAATTAAAGCACATAATCAGTACCTGAGATTATCATTGTCATAGTTTGTGTTAACATGGAAAAGGCAGCAGTATTCAGATGACAGCTACTTTATCACATTTCGAGTTCTTCGCTCATATTGAGCACAGCATGCGTGTTCTCTCACTCTGTCCACATGCGACCAGTCGAGTTTATTGTACACACTGTATGACTGTTTTTCACACATCCGATCACACACATCAATCATATACACATATTGCATGTTTTTTTTGTAGATTTGTGTAAGTCTGTCTCATCAGCCGTGTGTCTATAACCAGCAGTATAATAATAATAATAAAAATAATAATAAAGTCTTGTGCTTTACCGCATGTATCGTCATCTTTGTGTTGTTAATAACAGTATCGTTTGTTATGTGCTGTAATTCACAGTTACTGACAGTGACAATTATATGTGATTTTGTGAGAGAACTGTGATTTCTTCAGCTTGATTCATTGATTTGTTCGTTCACTCGTTCCTTCACGTGTGGATGTAATGACTGTGTGTCTCTGATCAGGAAAGTCAAACTAAAATGCAGCAGATGAATGTTGTGGCGTTAGTCCAGATGAGACGAGCGCTGCTGACACACAGATGCTGTACAGACAACAATAACAGTGTGTGTGTGTGTGTGTGTGTGTGTGTGTGTTTGTGAAAGTGTGTCTGTGAGACACCAGTCATTGTTGTCAAGACAGTAACAGAACGTTTCTAAGCAGATCCAACATGAAACAATCTCTTGGTTTCATTAATTATTGTGATTCTACTTCAGTCTAATTTCCTGCATGTCAAACGTGTTTGTGTGTGTGTGTGTGTGTGTGTGTGTGAGAGATGTTCGTGATGGTGACAAGACAGAATGTCTTTATACATTGCTTACACACACACAGTGTATATACACACTGGCAGTCGGTGACTATAAATGGAAGTGGTTTGCGGGTCAGATGATGTTCACACACGCGGGCATCAGCGGCACTGAACATATAATTCATCACACTTATGGCACAGACAGCTCGACTATAAACAGGAATAAACGGACGTAAACATCAGGACTTTAAAACAAACACAGTGAGTGACGTGTGACGTTACACACACCTTCAGCACCGTGATGGAAGGTGTTCATCAGATGCTGTGATGACCAGAGCTCTTGTGATGAACTCACACTGATTCACACATATCATGTGCTGTGAGTCTCATGTGTGTGAATCAGTGTGTGTGTGTGCGAGTGTCTGTGTGTGAATCAGTCACTGGTCGTCTGCTGCTTCTCTCAGAGCTTTCAACAGGTAAGACATTCATTTATATTCATGTTCATTCATGTTCAGTTTTCTTAAATTGTAAAAATGCAATAAGTTTTCTGTTAGGGTTAGTGTGAAGTTGCTATATTTATGACTAGCTGTAGCCTATATAAAAACAATCTTTAGATTTTGTGATTTTTACTTTTTACTACATTCAAGAAAATATTTTTTTTTGTTCATTATCTTTTGAAATAAAGTGTTCAGAGACACTGATTCAAACTCTTGAATTTCTGTTTCAGTTTCATGTTTTATTAAGATAAATAACTGAAAACTGTGATGTATGAAGTAGCGTAGCGCAAAATAACTGAAGAAATCAACGTGCTTTAATAATTAAACTGCGTGTGTGTGTATGTGTGTGTGTGTGTAGGTTCACATAGGTCAAAGTTCACTTAGAGACACCTGATCGTCTGAGGTGAGAAATGGGTGAGGAAATACTTTCAGCAGAACAAACAGAAACCTGTGAGTACACAATACACAATACACAATACACACACAACACATACACACAACACACACAACACTCATATGCAATACACACACAACACATACACACGACACACATAGACATAGACACAACACACATACAATGGTTAACCACATTAGTTAATCTGAACTACCAATAAGCAATAGCATGTTTATGTAAATTTCATGCTTTTAAATCAAAGTTATATCATTTAATGTTTGTTAGTTGACTGTGAACTAACATGAACAAACCATGAAGAATTATATTTTTATTTACTAACATTAACAAAGATTAATCCATGCTATAAATATATATATATAGCTAACTAATTCATTTTAGCTAATGCATAATTTAGCAAACCTTATTAGTGTGTGTGTGTGTGTGTGTGTGTGTGTGTGTGTGTGTGTTTCTCTCAGGTCAGAAAACAGCATCAAAACCATTGGGTTTCTGTGGTAAACTCCAGAACTGCCCTAAACCACATGGCTTCACTGCTTCTGTCATTACCAAAGGTGTGTGTGTGTGTGTGTGTGTGTGTGTGTGTGTGTGTGTGTGTGTGTGTGTGTGTTCATTAAAAAAAAGTATTTATACAGCACTTTTCACAATACACAATGTTTCAAAGCAGCTTTACAGAAAAACATGTTAATGTTTATAATATCTTCATATCTTCATGCGTTATAGTCGCATTTATAAGATTAGACGATAATATAGTTACATTTTGAGCTGATATAACAATCAAACAGCTGAGATTTAATATATACTAAATATTACTTACTTGAGTTTACTACAGCCTATGTGTGTGGATAAGACATATTTATATATCCAACTTTATATAAAGAGCTGTGTGATAATATAGTTTATGTAGTTATATATCCAACTTTATATAAAGAGCTGTGTGATAATATAGTTTATATAGTTATATATCCAACTTTATATACACTATATTGCCAAAAGTTTTGGGATGTCTGCCTTTACGTGCACATGAACTTTAATGACATCCCATTCTGTAGGGTTTAATATGGAGTTGGCCCATTCTTTGCAGCTATAACAGCCTCAACTCTTCTGGGAAGGCTTTCCACAAGGTTTAGGAGTGTGTTTATGGGAATTTTTGACCATTCTTCTAGAAGCACATTTGTGAGGTCAGGCACTGATGTTGGTGAGAAGGCCTGGCTCACAGTCTCCGCTCTAATTCATCCCAAAGGTGTCCTGTCGGGTTGAGGTCAGGACTCTGTGCAGGCCAGTCAAGTTCCTCCACACCAAACTCGCTCATATCCATGTCTTTATGGACCTTGCTTTGTGCACTGGTGCGCAGTCATGTTGGAACAGGAAGGGGCCATCCCCAAACTGTTCCCACAACATTGGGAGCATGAAATTGTCCAAAATGTCTTGGTATGCTGAAGCATTAAGAGTTCCTTTCACTGGAACTAAGGGGTCAAGCCCAACCCCTGAAAAACAACCCCACACCATAATCCCCCCTCCACCAAACTTTACACTTGGCACAATGCAGTCAGGCAAGTACCGTTGTCCTGGCAACTGCCAAACCCAGACTCGTCCATCGGATTGCCAGACAGAGAAGCGTGATTGGTCACTCCAGAGAACACGTCTCCACTGCTCTAGAGTCCAGTGGCGGTGTGCTTTACACCACTGCATCCGACACTTTGCGTTGCACTTGGTGATGTAAGGCTTGGATGCAGCTGCTCGGCCATGGAAACCCATTCCATGAAGCTCTCTACGCACTGTTCTTGAGCTAATCTGAAGGCCACACGAAGTTTGGAGGTCTGTAGCTATTGACTCTGCAGAAAGTTGGCGACTTCTGCGCACAGTGTGCCTCAGCATGCGCTGACCCCGCTCTGTGATTTTACGTGGTCTACCACTTCGTGGCTGAGTTGCTGTTGTTCCCAACTGCTTCCACTTTGTTATGATACCACTAACAGTTGACTGTGGAATATTTAGTAATGAGGACATTTCACGAATGGACTTATTGCACAGGTGGCAACCTATCACGGTACCACGCTTGAATTCACTGAGCTCCTGAGAGCGACCCATTCTTTCACAAATGTTTGGAGAAGCAGTCTGCGTGCCTAGGTGCTTGATTTTATACACCTGTGGCCATGGAAGTGATTGGAACACCTGAATTCAATGATTTGGAGGGGTGTCTCAATACTTTTGGCAATACAGTGTATATGGAGCTGTGCGATAATATAGTTTATATAGTTATATAGCCAACTTTATATATAGAGCTGTGTGATAATATAGGTTATATAGTTTTCTTTAGCATTTGAAAATGTCTTGTAATCTGTTGCTTGTGTGGTTCCTTTAATTGGTTTTATGTTTGTTTTTATTAATCTTCTTTTGTACAGCACTTTGGTTCCACATCGTGGTGTTGAAAGTGCTTTAGAAGTAAAGTTTTAGTTGAGTTAAGACAGTAAATAAGATGATCAGTCGGTTCAGACTGTCTCTACAGAATCAGGAGTAAAATATCAGAAGGATCTGAAACTAAAGGTTGTGTGTTGAGTGTGTGTGTGTGTGTGTGTGTGTGTGTGTGTGTGTGTGTGTTTTCAGCTTTGTTGGGGCTGCTGTTGTTCGGGGTGGTTTGGGCCGTGACGGGTCCTGCGTGTCTGCCGGGCCAGAATCTCTTCGGCCTGGTGATTCTGTTCCTGTCAGCCGTGTGTGGAGGAAAACTCATCAGTGTCATCAGATTACCCAGAACACCTCCAATACCAGCTCTACTGGGTACAACACACACACACACACACACACACACACACACACACACACACACAAAAAACTCGCGCCGTTCTCATGGCCCTCAGCCTTGTCCTGCTTGCCATACACACACTAAGTCAAAGTAAAAATGATGACATAAAAAGTTATTATTACACAATATTATTACACAAGTAATAATTATGAAATAAAAAGTTGAAATTGACATAAAGTCAAAGTTGATATACTAAGTCATTATTTTGACTTTTTATGTCGTAATTTTGATTTTATTTTTCCATACACAGCAGACATACAGCGCCCTAAAATTCAAAAGCTGTGTTTTTGTATGAATGGACTCATTCATGTCTGTCAGTGAATGTTTGTCTCTCTATTCTGTGATCTTGAGATCATATATATATATATATATATATATATACATATATACATATATATATATATATATATATATATATATACGTGTGTGTGTGTGTGTGTGTGTGTGTTTCAGGTATGCTGCTGGCCGGTGTGGTGTTGCGTAACGTGCCATACATCACAGACGCTGTGTACATTGATCAGAGCTGGTCTGCGGCTCTCAGGAACGTTTCTCTCGCCGTGATTCTCACCAGAGCCGGTCTGGGACTCAACGCTGCCGTATGTGCACAACGCCATAAATATTTTTTTTACCAGCCATGAAACTGTTTTTGCCAGTTATGACATTAAAATTTTACGTACCAGTGAAAATTCACAATTTTCAGGTACAGAAATTGAATAAAGTAATCAAATGTAAAATAACACTGCAGTCTTCACTGTATAAATTAAACATTGAATAACTTTTGTAACTTTAATAAGGATTAATCTGTCAAGATCAGTGAGTGATCTTTTGTTGTTCGATTAACATTAAGGACACACTTTAAGAGTGAATGCACGGATCCAGTATACTATTACACATGCGTTTTCTTTCTCATGTTTACGTTCAGTTAAGACATAACTGACTATGTTTACGAGGAAACTCACCAATACGGGCATTTTCAAATGCAAGAAGATGAGAAAGAGAGTTCAATTCAGTATTCATACACTGTCTGAGACGCAGATTTCTGGATGTGCGCTTTGGGTGTTTGCGCACAGAAAACCTCCCACACAGCGAGTAATGAACTGAGTTCCCTTTCACATCTTCTTGCATTTGAATATTTCAATTGGCAAGGCTTAAACCTTTGTGAAAATGCAGCGCTAGGCCGCCAACTGTCCCACTCACCAAAAACAACTTTTTACTCGCATTTGGCGCATTGCGAGTGTTAATTTTAGGCCCTGTGTGTGTGTGTGTGTGTGTGTGTGTATGTGTTTTCCAGGCCCTGCGGCGTTTGAAGGCAGTGTGTGTGAGGGTTGCTGTCGGCCCGTGTGTTTTGGAGGCGTGTACGGTGGCTGTAGTGTCTCATTTTCTACTGGAATTGCCCTGGATATGGAGCTTCATGCTCGGGTAACACACACAGCTGATCTACATTCATTATAATTCATTTGTCAAGCGTCTTTCACAGATTTGAATTTTTCAGTGTTTGTCTTCTGTTAGTTATCATGTTAAAATAATGTTGTTGTCATGCCGTCATTTTACGCCGGACTGCTTCACAAACGAGGGTCATTCCAACGCTGGATTTGCACAAAAGATGAACATGACGGCACATGCTAGTGGATGAGTTGAATCAACTCCACAGCAACTACATAAATTTATCCACTATCCATTCAGAAACGTCTAAAAGTTGTAACTTCTTCTTGAGTCTCTCCATCAGTGTCGACTCCGGTTTGAACAATGTAAGGCTGAACAGAGTTACTGACAATCCTCATTTTGGCTGCGTGAGATTCTCCAGCTTTGTTGTTGTTGAGCCGTTAAAGCTCCGCCCTCTTCTGGAAAGGGGGCGGGAGCAGCAGCTCATTTGCATTTAAAGGGACACACACAAAAACGATGTGTTTTTGCTCACACCCAAATAGGGGCAAATTTGACAAGCTATAATAAATGATCTGTGGGGTATTTTGAGCTGAAACTTCACAGACACATTCTGGAGACACCAGAGACTTATATTACATCTTGTGAAATAGATGCCCTTTAAATGTTCATGATGAAGAATCCACACAGGATTTTGACAGAATTTAGTTTGGAGAAATTTTGATGTTGTCACATTGTGTTGGATTAATAAATTGATCTGTTCCACTTCCTGTCACTTTAATTCAAATTCCAGTTCAGTATCTTGTTAGCTGATTCACATTAACTCTAAGAGCTGAAAGGATCTGATTCTCTGTGTAGTTTTGTTCTGGCCGCCGTCTCTCCGGCTGTGGTGGTTCCATCCATGTTGCTCCTGCAGTCGGATGGATTTGGTGTTCAGAAAGGAATTCCCACACTCCTGATGGCTGCTGGGAGTTTTGATGATATTCTTGCCATCACTGGATTCACCACCTGCCTGGGCATCGCCTTCGGAACCGGTAACACACACACACACACACACACACACACACACACATATATGACAGTGATTTAAATGTTTGTCATTTTCCATCCTGAAAACACCCAAAAAGTGTTTGTTCACCAAAGGATCCACATGGATGAACGTGGGTAAAGGGGTTCTGGAGGTGCTGGCAGGAGTTCTGGCAGGAGGAGTGATAGGAGTCCTGCTTCATTTCTTCCCCAGCGAGGACCAGGTGACACACACACACACACACACACACACACACACACACACACACACACACACACACACACACGCTGATAAATACAAACTGGTAAACATCACTCTGTGTGTGCACAGTCAGATGTGGTGTTGCGGCGCTCGTGTCTGTTGTTGGGTCTGTCCGTGTTCAGTGTGTTTGGCAGTCTGGCTGCGGGTCTGGGCGGCGCCGGCGGTCTCTGCACACTCGTTCTGGCCTTCATCGCTGGACTCAGCTGGGCAGAACACAAGGTGAAAGACTTTCTTCACAACTCAGTTTAGAGCGTGTTCTGCACTCACTGTACCTTCATTAGGAGTATTCAGGTCTCATCCGGCTACTAACAACTGATTGTTTAGTTAGGGTTCTGGTCAGCTCTGAGTCAACAGATTGTGCCGTCTTCCTCGATGGACCAAAATTAGCCACTTTCCCAGAACACTCAAACAATGAGCTGACTTTAACCAATGACCTTTGCCCCAATATATTACAATATTTCTGACTCCACTTAAGTGTGTGTGTGTGTGTGTGTATGTGTGTGTGTGTGTCCAGGCTCCAGTGGCGGCAGTGGTGGGCCGGTTCTGGGACGTGTTTCAGCCGCTCTTGTTTGGTCTGATTGGAGCAGAAATCAGCATCTCGTCTCTCAGCGCTTATACTGTCGGTCAGAGTCACCCTAACCCTAAGCCTATTGTTTTATTCAGAGATGATAACATCCCTTAAATCTCACATAAACCTTTTCTATTTTTCACATTGTTACTCAATCATTATTTAGTATGTTTATTGAGTCACTTGAACTAAAGGACAATTTTACGCTTTACATGATCAGTGTTAGATTACAGACACACTTCTGTCCTGTTCTGTCTGTAGGTTTGGGTGTCTCCACTCTGTGTGTGGGTTTGCTGGTCCGTGTGTTGGTGACATTCTGTGTGGTTCTGTTTGCTGGTTTTAAAATGAAGGAAAAGATCTTTATATCTCTGGCCTGGATGCCTAAAGCTACAGTACAAGTGAGCCTTGATGAAAACTTTGTTGAAATCATGTTTTCTTTGCTTTATTTACAGAGAACCCCTTGACATGTTTTTGAATCCATCAGCCAAACAGGAAATGACATCACTGCTGTCATCTGTTGCATTACCCTGCACATGTGTGTTCAGGCAGCTATCGGCTCCACAGCGTTGGACGTGGCCCGCAGTGCTGGAGACGAGCAGCTACAGAAATATGGGATGGATGTTCTGACTGTGGCGGTTCTTGCGATTCTCATCACGGCGCCGGTCGGAGCGCTCGCCATCGGCCTCACCGGACCCAAACTACTGCAGCAGGACACACACGCGCTAGGTGAGCAACACACACGGCACTACGAGCACATACTACACGTCTGTTGGATAAAAGTTTAGTATACAATGCCAAATTCTGAGTATTTTTTGCCGTACCATTTTTTTTAAATTGATGTTTCACATGAAGTTCCTTCAGCTCATTTTAAAACACACTTTCTATGCCTCCTTGCTGGTGTATTAAAGAGGCATTAGGACTTTGTAGTAGATCATCTAAACAGTTTTTACTTTACCAATTTTTTTTTTTTAATGAACCCTTGAACGTTGCATATTTGACAATACACAACCACTTGTACCATCAGCCCATTTAGCGGCCAACTTTTTAAGTTCAAAGGCTCATAAAAATGAGTGGTAAGGCAAAACCTGCTCACATTTTGCAATATGTTAGAGCAGTAAGCCTACTATGAAGCCTTCATGTCCTCTTTCACGAGTTCACAGTTACAATAAATGGTAAACGTATTTGGCGTGCTGTCCGGGGAGAGGTCTCCGAGCTCGGTATTTGGCCCGAACACAGAGTACCTCCCCCCCCCAAGTTGCCAAGTTCAAGGGTTCATAAAAAATGACGTAAGGTAAAACCTGCCTAAATTTTGCATATTGTCAGAGGAGTACGCCTAGTGTGAAGCCTTTATTTCTGCTTTAATAAAAGGGGACAGAGAAACTGGGTGGATGAACCTGTGTATTGTCAAATTGGTAAAGTACAAACTTTGGATTTCATTGTATTCCTAAAGGTAGCTTCTTACATACACTCTCTCTAATGATTGTCATGCCTTGTTGTTTGTCTCTTTGTAGATCAGTGTGAGCGTGAGAGCAGTCGTGTCGACGGTCTGGAGTCCAAACTCTGAATCACAAACTCATCTCAACATGCTTCCATGATTTGGTGTTGTTCACACACCTAAACCTTTATGTGCTTGACCTAGCTTTATTAGTACTGATCTGCATGTACATGACAACAGTTTTCAGTACAATAAAACACTTTCTCTGTCCTTGTTCTGTTGGAGTTTTTCAAGCAGAAATGTGCACAAAATACATGGTAACATATGAACTGAAAAACTGCTTACAATACAGTCATTAACTCACGTTGTAATGATGCCTTTAATAATGCACCGGAGTCCTGCATCACTGTTTCATGAATCACATGATCTGTGAGTTTCTACTCTCTTTAAACTACTTAGAGGCAGGCAACATGATCAAACGATATGAGACATTTTCACCCACAGTAAGGATAGATTTCATGATACAGTAATTATTTGTGGAATTTCTCTTGTCTCTATGCCAATTTGTGAAGGATTCATGTCTAATTTTTAAAAATGTTTTGACAAGATTTTCTCAACTTCCATTTCTTTGAGACTTTAACGATATTTGAATGCTCAGAAGTCTGAGTCGCTGTGGCAGATACTCTCAATTACACAGCTAGATCTAAATAGTAGGATCACTCATATCAGCGTCCCGTCATATCCCATCATATGAGCTAGCCCTACATCACGTGTAACGTGAAGCACTATACGAATAAACTTGACACAGACAGCTTTAGTTCCTGTGCTGAGGAACCTCGAGCAGTACAGAAACCATAAACACAATGAAGATCAGGAGATGAAGAGTTCAGAATGTTTATTGAAGACAAAGTTCTCTAGATTTCTAAAGGTGTTGTGGAGCTTCATGACTGATCTTCACGTCTGCAGCACGAGTCCAAAATAAACCAGCAGAATAAAATAATATGGTTTATCTGATGATGAAATGATGAGAGAGGAGAGGATGATGATGATGAAGATGAGTGTGTTTATGTGCTGGTGTCTGAGTGCAGGTCATGTGCTGTTATGGATGGGATTCTGTTGTTTTTCTGCTCTTTATTTCCTCTTTGTCTTGCTGTGAGAAAACAGACAAAAACTGTAACGCATATAAAATATATAGTTCATTCATTTCATTAAAAAAAGTCACATTCACGGTATTTATGACCCAAATGAACAGAACCAGAGGTTAAACACAAACATGATGTGGTGATTTAGTGAGGATCTCACCGTCAGCTCTCAGTTCTGGCAGCAGGGTGTTTCTGAGCTCAGGAAAACGCAGTCCTGCCATCTTCTTCCCAGCAGGCCCTGCAGCGCTGCGCTGAACTGAGAGATTCTGACGTTTGAACACGCTCACGGGCTTCTTTGACTTATCAAATGACCTTTAAACAAACACAACAAACAAATCATTTTAATCATGTGATTGACATCAGCTCATAGTAATTATATTTGACACCAAAACTTTACAGATTCATAATCCTCAATATCAGCTCAAACCCAATCACTAACTTCAGCTGAACTTTTCTGACTTTATAAATCCAACTTCAGCCGCATTCATATATTGACATAAAGCCAAATAAATTAATATCAGATCTATATACTAATATCAAATCTGATCCGGTTGATGATTTATATCGTCTCCAGATGAAACTCATGTGACACTCGTCTCTCTGAAGTGTTAGTTCATTGTAACAGCAGTGCATGAAGGGAGTGTGACCTGAGGTTGATGACGGACAAGGAGTCGTTGGATATGGGTGGGATTCCTGCGGCAGGGTGACACCTGAGTAGAGGATCTACAGTCTCACTGATTGGCTCAGTGTCCTCTGGGCGGAGCTTGGCTGTGATGTCACTGTCCTCACCATCAGACGGCCTGAACTCACCGAGCCGGAGGTTTGAGTCCTGACACACAACACACACACACACACACAAAACACAAAAAAGTGAAAACATGAAACATGAAGAGCAACTGAGAACAGAGAGGGAATGTGTGGAGAGATCTGAGCACTGTGATTGGCTGTCACTCTGCAGTGCTGATGTCATCGCAGGGAAGCATTTGATTGGCTGTTTCTCACCTGTACGCCGTCGTTAGGAGCCGATCTCATGATGTCCAGCTTCTCCTTCTCTCTCCTGCAGCTTTTAGTGCCTCTGCTGTTTTCCTTCAGGTCCTTGTGGGTCTTGCTGACCAGTTCTTGCTGAAAGCTGTGGACCAGCAGTGGGAAATGCGTTAATAAACACACTGCTGTTTATCTGAAGAGGTTTCTGCGAGGGTTATATTTAGTGTGAATATCAGTCGAGCTGTATTCAGACAGGACTCGATTCCCCGGAGGACGGTCGAGAAGCGAATGTTTCCCAGAGCGTTCGCAGTCTGATCTTCTGTATTAAATTAGGTTTTTATAATAAATTAAAATTATATCCAAAACAATTCACTAAATGAAGCGTAATGCACGCAACCACATCACATGACGATCTGTAATGTTAGTCCCGTCTGAATCTGCAAATAAAATCACAGAGCTGTAGCTGGAGCGTCAGAAAACTATTCTACTGTACGGTCAGAGGATGTGTGTGAGAAAAGACGGAGCTCACCGCAGGTGGAAACGGTCTCTGGTGAAGAACGGATGCAGCAGCAGCTCGGCACACTGACACCGTCTGTCCGGATCCATCTGCAGACATTTCTGCCAACAGGAGAAACACAGCGTCAGTCAGACATGAAGCACACACTCTCACACACACACTCACACTCAAACACACACACTCACACTCACACACACACACACACACACTCACACACACTCACCTGAGCGAGATCCAGAGTGAATCCGGACAGTTTAGGTGAGCGGCTCTCCAGCGGGTTTCTCTCGGCCGGGTCTGGAAGAGACGCTCCCATGAACACTGGGTTCCTGTAGAAGACCTCACGGTGACGAGGGGTCAGGTGACCTGTGAGAAGACCAATCACAATATGACAAAAAGAGATCTCTAAAACTCCATCTGACTAACAGATTTAATCTAAACACCTGCAGTGACGGAGAGTGAAGAAGAGCAGAAGAACAGAGCCGTTGCCCAAACACAAACCACTGCGAAACATCATGTTCTTCCTCAGTGTTTCTGTCTTGTTTTCCAGCACAAATATCTAAACATTCTTCAAGAGACATTTACTGGAGAAGCAAAATTACTCTACAGATTAAAAATAATGCATTCAAATTATTAACACTTTTAACACACGTTTAGTTACGAACATGATGCAGAGCTGCGACTGACTGCGTGATAATATTAGGAAAAAGTTAAAATGCCTCTAAAATTCAAGACATGAGGGCAAAAAATGCCCCGTATGGGTTTTATTTATATCATATGATGGTTTAGCAATATCACATGAGCAAGAGTGCCGTTTTCCCTGAATATCTACACGATTACAAATGTGATATTGACTTTATACAACAGTTCAAAAACAATAAGTTAATATTGAGTTACACTTTAGACACAATATTGTCTGTTTTTGCTCAATTTTGCCAATGAAAACCATTCAATCAAAGGAAGTGTTGTGCGTCTCTGAGAAACACACATCGGTGCTTCATTACTGAATGAATCCAAGGTTTTTAATGAATCAAGTGAGTCATTGATTCAGTGACTCATCCATAAAGATGGTCACCTGCTTCATTCCTGAATGAATCAACTGTTTGAATGAATCGGTTGAATGAATGATTCAATGACTCACTTATTAAGACAGTGACTTTCTGCCATCTACTGGCGGTTTTACTTTCATATTTAGAGTAATGTAGCCTTAACAACTGAGAAACACTGAGGAGGAGCATCAGAACTGACCAAAACAACTGATGAGGAGATGGAGCTGGTCAATGTCAGAGTCGCCTGGGAACAGAGGTGCACCGGTCAACATCTCGAAGAACAGACACCCGATGGCCCACACGTCCACCGCCCTGAACACACACACACACACACACACACACACACACATATCTTTGAATCAAACAGAAACATCATAACGACATGTGGAACGGTAACAGCGTCATCAAACTCTAACCCTAATGCTTTCATCTGTCAACCAATCAGACTCAAGCATTCAAAGTCTCCAGTATAATGTGGAATCAAACAGGACTTCTGTTGGACACTCACTTCCCGTATCTGGTGTCTCCCACCAGCAGCTCTGGCGCTCGATACCAGCGCGTTGCCACGTAATCGGTGTAAACCTCTCCAGGAGCAGCCGACACCGTCCGGGCGAAGCCAAAGTCACAGAGCTTGACCACACCGAGCTGAGAGACCAGAACGTTCTCCGGTTTAATGTCCCTGTGAATGATCTGACGGACAGACACAGGATCAGCGAGAGAAGCGCGCGGCACAGAGCAGAGAGAGCAGCGTGTTCACACGGACGCTCACGTTGTACTGGTGGCAGAAGCAAACAGCCCTCAGGATCTGGTAGAGGTACTTTCGGACTCGGTGCGGATCCAGTCCGGATGGAAACTGCTCAAGCTCATCCAGAACCGTCCGCTCCACAAACTCGAACACCAAATACCAGCGACGTCTCCGCTTAAATGCCTCCAGCAGGTTCACCAGATTCTCATGCCTCAGTTTCTGCCAAAACACACAAACACTCGTCAAGATCACATAAAAACAATACTGGTCAGCTGACCGGTCACTTCATCAGAACAATCGAACAGTGAGAACGATAATTTGGCCCTCTTTGACACAAGTGACGCGAGCAAAATCAAATCAAACCAAGAGAAATTATCCAACCTGACCTGATCACACAAGAATTAGCTGCTTTTAATTAGCTGCTTTATGGACGAATTGAACTGGTTTCATAATTGACAAATTTTTTAACAATTGACACTGTTATTGAACTGAACTAAATCAAACTGAACTGAATGGAATTTGATTCATAATTGATGAATTTTGCAAAATTGACAGTTATTAAACTCAACTGAATCGAATTTAACCAAATTGAATTTGTGTCATAATTGATTAATTAATTTTACAACACTGACACTGTAATTGAACTGAATTGAATCAAACTGAACTGTATGGAATTTGATTCATAATTGATGAATTTTGCAACATTGACACTATTAAACTGAATTGAATAAAACTGAAATGAATGGAATTTGATTCATAATTGATGAACTTTGCAGCATTGACACTGTAATTGAACTGAATTAAATCAAACTGAACTGAATGGAATTTGATTCATAATTGATGAACTTTGCAACACTGACACTGTTATTGAACTGAATTTGACACTGTCAATCACAGAATACTTCTTGACAGGCTGGAAAATTGGGTCGGGCTTTCTGGGGTGGTTCAGGTCATACTTAAACCTCTAGGTTATTATGTGAATATCGGGGTGACCATAAGTCTGAGTGGACATCCATGACATGCGGAGTCCCTCAAGGCTCAATTCTTGCACCGCTTCTGTTCAACTTATATATGCTGCCGCTGAGCCAAATAATGAGAAAAAAACAAATTGCCTAATATCACAGCTATGTAGACGACACCCAGATTTACCTAGCCCTATCACCTAACGACTGCAGCCCCGTCGACTCCCTGTGCCAATGCACTGATGAAATTAACAGTTGGATGTGCCAAAACTTTCTTCAGTTAAACAAAGACAAAACTAAAGTCATTGCATTTGGAAACAAAGATGAAGTTCTCAAGGTGAACACATACCTTGATGCTAGGGGTCTAAAAACAAAAAATCAAGTCAGGAATCTTGGTGTGATTCTGGAGTCATGTAAAAGCAATAACTAAATCAGCATACTATCATCTCAAAATTATTACAAGAATTAGAATCTTTGTTTATAGTCATATTTATGTGTTTATTACTGTGAAGCAGCTTTGAAACGATCTGTACTGTATAAAGCGCTGTAGAAATAAAGCTGTCTATAGCAACATTCATGGGATGTAATTCACTCACAGAAGAATGATCTGCTTTTTTTCACCATCTTTTGATAATTCATATAATTTAGATCTGCATATTTAACCCTACATAAAACTGCTGCATGTATCTAGAGTGCAGTCATGTTGTCAAAATGTCTTCTTCAGATGAAATCTTTTAAATTCTTCATGAGAAAATGATATATTGATGCTAATAGTTGATATGAGTGAATGAAGGACCGGTCACTGACCTTCAGCAGTTTGATTTCTCTCTGCACGATCTTCCTCCCGTTCTCATCTTCCTCCAGCAGCTTCTTGATGGCGACGGTTCGGCCGGTGTCCTGGTGGCGACACTTCAGCACTGTCCCGTAACTGCCGGAGCCCAAACAGCCCAGAGTCTCGTATTTATACATCACACTGCACGACAAACACACACAACACATGCGATCATCAGTAAACACGCACCAGTAAACACACAATATGAGAGTCGACTCGCTCAAGTGACTCACCGAAGCTTCAGCTCCTTATAAACAGCAATTGCGCTCGAATTATGTAGATGAAATATGATCTGATGATCTTTTATATGATCGCCGCCACTGGTTCGCGCAGCACGTAAATAACGCCGTCTCCATAGAAACCGACGCGTGCGCAGAGAGAGCTGTCAATCAAACGTCAGAAACGCGTCAAATTTGTAAATAAAAGACTCGTTTATTTTGACAAACACGACGCTTGTGAACATCGCACACAATATCTAAGATCCATGAAATATCGAATGATAATAATGAATTCAGAAATTGTAATTATGTTAGCATAAATGGTAGCCTATTGTATTTGTCATTATTTTTAATATTACTATTACCTATTTTTGTTTATTTACTACATATACACTAATTATTTATACGTGATCCTCGATTTATAGTCACTTTGCAGAGGGCAGAATATATATATATATATATATATATATATATATATATTTATTTATTTTGAGGATCTTCTGACAAATTCTCTTTTTATCAGGAAAGTGACCTTGTTAATACTGAATAATCATGTCAAAATGTTATTAATGTCTGTAAGTAAGCTGTTCGCCATATTGGAACGGTCAAATCCGGTCCGACACTCGAAAGATGACAGCGTCTAAAAACCTAGTTATTCACATGTACGAAGATCTATATCTGCAATAGACATTAGGTTATCGCATTTCCTCTGGGATTTACAGCTTGGTGGCTTTTACAGCACAGTGCTGTGGCATTTTTGAAGAAGTTAAATAGTGAGTAAAAAACAGCGTCATGTTAAACGTTCCAAGATGGTGGACTCGTCTAGAGCGGTTGAATGCGGATTCTACAACAAATACACATCTATGCTAACAGCAAGTTTGTTTTTGGAAAATATCGCCACCTAGTGACAGAAGCAGGTGTGTTTTATTTGAGCATCATCATTGGGGTGAAACCAGAAATAGTGAAAAACTCAAATAAATTCAATGACATTGCTGCAGATTTCAGTAGTTTATTGAAAGTTGAAAACACATTCAAACAAAAACCTGCTGAAGTCCAATCTGAACCCAGAACTGAACACAGGTGGACAGTGTGGTGAGAAACGCTGTATGAAAAGAGCAGCACGTCCCACAATCAGCCATGCAAAGACGTTTAGAAAACAGAAGAAACATGAGCTCGTGGAGCGAGGAACGGTCCAGCTTCAGCCTCACATCAAACATCTGGACCGTCCAGAACCGGTACCTGTAAAACAGCTGCTCGTGCTTCAGACAGATGGACAGACGGGAGAGAATCGAGTTAAGGCACCACCACTGTTTTATTTACTAGGAAAATAAATAATTGTACACTGAGCACTGATTTATGAAGCGCTGATGTTCGTCCATTATAAAATGTGCAGAAATCAGTTCCATGAGGAAACCCCTTCGTGACATTCAACTGTTCTATAGGAAAAAAGGTCCCATTCATCTTCTTTGCAAAATCGTGACAAGAATAATACAAAGGAAAAGCGCAGATGACGCTCCTGATCGGCGCGGGCGTGAGTTCGGAGTCTTTGACGGCCGGTCACAGTCCAAAAGCCAGAGAGACACGGAGAGAAAAACCAAAACCAAAAGCAAACAGAGACTGGTTTGTCGTGCGTTCGGCGGGACGTTCGTCCTCAGCGCCGTGGGCCCGTGAAGCGGTTTTCTCCTCGTCCCGCACCCATTCCTCCCCTTGCCGCCGGCGGCCCGCGTCCGTTCCCCATGGGGCCCCGGGGCCCGCGCCGGCCATCAGACGCTCCTCTGGTCTCCCGCTCCCGGGCCGCTCTGGTCTTCTTCTCCTCCACATTCAGCCGAACTTCACCGCGGAACATGATGGGCTGCAGGAGAGAGAGCGAGAGAGAGAGTGAGACTGTGACTTCCTGTGTGCAAACAAGCTTAAAAAACAAACAGATTCACAATGTTTGATGTAATGTAACACATGTACAAGTCGAGGAGACATTAATCATGTTTTTCAACTACACGAATCATTCCCGAATAACACTTTCACAAGACAAGAAAAGATGGTGAAAGTGTAACGAAGCATCATAATCACCACAGGATCAAGTTAATCCCACATTCAGACCCTGAAAATGAGCTGTAACAACACAAACCTTTGCTCCCAGAATCCTCTGCACCGGCTCAGAGTCATCGAACACCACAAATCCGAAGTTGGGCAGTTTCCCTCCGACACCTTTGGTGTTGATCCTCATCTCCACCACGTTCCCAAACGCTGAACGAAACAAAGCGGATTGAAACAACAGACAAACACTCAGAGCATCATCATCAGCAGGGTCAAAGGTCAAAGAGTCTCACTCATGAAGAAGTCCTTCAGTTCACCCTCGTCGATGTCATGAGGAAGATTTCCGACGAACAGCTGATGACTGTCTGGATAACGAACAGACCTGCGGCCCTCCGCATCACCGGCATCAGAGTCACCGCGACCTACACACACACACACACACACACACACACACACACACACACACACAGTAAATCAGTGTTGTACCACGGGTTGTATCTCGCGGTGGTTGGTGAATCCTGACCTACATATTTGTGTTATGAAGGAAACATCTTCACTCATGAATGATGATTGAGTGTTTAGTTGAGTCAATGAGTCACATGACAGGAAACTCACCCTTAAAACTGATGTACTGTTTCCCACCCGGAGCTTCCGAGCCGCTTCCATCTGACAAACAACAACGTCAGTCACATGACAGGACACCATTCACACAATCAACCTGTTTTTAATAGTGTGTGTGAGTGTGTGTTCGTTCGAGTGTGTGTATGTGTGTGTGTGTGTAAACGAGTAAGCGAGTGATTGTACAAGGGAGGAAATGTGTGTGTGTGTTTGTTTGTGTGCACGAGGAAGTGAGTGAGCAAGGGAGGAAGAGAGTGATTGTGCGAGAGAGGAAATGTGTGTGTGTGTGTGCACATGAGCAAGGAAGCGAGTGAGGGAGGAAGCGTGCGGGGAAGCGTGCGGGGAAGCGAGCGGGGAAGCGAGCGGGGAAGCGAGGGAGCTCACAAGGGAGGAAGCGAGCGAGGGAGGAAGCGAGGAAGTAAGTGTGTGTGTGTGCGCGCGCGAGGCAGAGAGTGAGTGCGCGAGGGAGGGTGTGTGTGTGTGCGCGTCACCTGCTCTGGGTCCTCGTTGAGTAAAGCCCGGTCTCTCCCGCCGCTGATCTCTGGGTAGGGACTGACCGTCCTGTTTGACCTCCACCCGTGGCTGAGACAGAGACACACAGCTTCACATTACACTGAATGTTTCTGGGTAAACAGTCTTTTCTGAGCTGCTTTACAGCTGAAACGGTCTCATATTTGATGAGGTTTGCATCATTGATTCTGAATACTTAAACTTAATATTTAACTAAGGAAAAAAACAACATCGTTCACTGAGAAACGATCGTTCTGTCATCATTTCCTCCAAACCTGTATGACTTTCCCTCTTCTGTGAAACACAAAAGAAGATATTCTGAAGAATCTTAGAACCAAACAACATTGAAGCGCACTGACTTACACTATATGGACAAAAAAAATAAAAAAAATAATACACAAATAAATGACGACAGAAGGATCACTGGAGGCGTAACTGGAGCAGGAAGTGCTCTACCTGAACACTCGGCGCTTTCAGCATGTGTGGAGAGATCCCAGCGCCGGCCGGAGGAAGATTCTTACTGGTCACCAGAGCCCATGAGAACGCCTGCAGATGACATCACACGCAGTCAACACACTGCTCCACACCAACACACTGATTTGCACCGACAGCCTCCGGTACCTTGGGCGGCTCTGGGGTGTGAGGGGGCGGAGTCAGGGCGGGGACAGGGGTGGAGCTTCTCTCCTCCTCTGCCAGTTTCTCCTCCTCAGGCTCTGCCTCAGCCACCTGCAGCTCTGCCTCTGGGTTAAGCTCCGCCTCTGTCTCCTGATTGGCCAGCGCCTCCGGCTGGGACTCTGGCTCCGCCTCAGGGACCGCCTCCTCCTGCTGCTGCTCCTCGACTCCATTACTGAACCAGAACATTGAAAAAAAGTAATTAAAGCAGCAGCACAAAGAGGTATGAGGTGATCTCAGGTGCATGTTGTTACCTGACAGTGGACGGCGGCTCATAGTAGGTGGTGCTGCTGGGACGGTCCTGAGCCGGTTCAGGCGAGGCATGAGTCTCCACCTGCTCCTCCTCCTCCACCTCTTCCTCTTCAGACTCTGCTCACAGACACACAACACACACTTCAAGCTTCTGTGTCGTGTTTCACCGACACAAGACAATCATTCAGAAACAGAGAAACGGCCAGACTTCTGCAAATCATCTTCCTGAGCCTAAAGCCACGTTCACTGCTGCTGCGACTGAAACACAGGCGGGGTGTGTGAATCAGAAGTCTCAGCACAATTTGATCTGAGACTGATTCTTCCAGCCAGAGATGCAATATTTGACGTTACCTCAAATCATGCCGCGATACGGTATTATGGGCCCATTTTACACACAAACCGTTACATTTTTTATTAACTCACAAAATATGAACACTAATCGTCTGACAGCACTAAAATACATATTAAAATATTGATTTTTACATGTTGCATCGACATCACATTGTTAGTAATTTCATTTTGAACTGATGAATAGATCAAATGTATCGTTTTAGTCACTGGAGAATTAAAGTGATTGTTCATCCAAACGGGATCATTTACTTGCTCTCATGTGGTTCAAACATGAATGACTCTGGAACATAAAAGAAGATTAAATTTTGGTGATGTCTGAAGTGGTTTTTTGTCCATATAATGTAAGTCAATGGGGTCCAATGTTGTGTGGTTTTGTAGTTGTGTAGTTTTACCTCCCAGTTCAGCCTCAGAGTCTCCGAACACCTCCTCTTCATAGCGGAAGATGTCATTGTGCACGTAGAACTTATTGACAGCAGAGCCCTGCAGCGCACACACACACATCAGAGAAGCATTCAACAGGCACAATATCATCACACACACACCAGAAACCATATCATCTCAATGTGCTGCACACACACACGCTCAGACTGACCTCAGGAGCGAGAACAAACGTCTGCATGAACCTCCTCATGGGCCGGCCACTGTTGGACAGCTCGCCCATCACCTGCACCACCACCCCGTCCCCGAGGGTGGCGTGAGCATCCACATGCCGGATCTTAGTGTGGCACTCGCTGAACTGCAGTGACATCACCTTCTTATGGATCTCCTGCACACACACACACACAATAGTCAAGTCAGCTTTATTTCTGTTTCAAAGCAGCTTCACAGTAAAATAACAGAAGTGATGATGCAAACAATAATGAAGGTCCTGATCGCCCCGTCACTGGCTGTTTCACACAGAGGAGCTCATGTGATGTCAGCTGTCAATCAATAGTTGTGCGTTCAGTGATCTGAGCTCAAAATCAACTGAACCAAATGCAAATGATTCACCATTTCGAAGCGTTTGAATCGCTGCCGACAGGAATACAGGGTGTAAAACAAGATACTGCTGCACTACTAACCCAAATTAAACGGTAGCCGAGCGTTACCGAGCTGGCGTTCGGATGTAAACACGGAAGCTCAGCACTGCGTTCACTGCGCAGGAGACTGACAGGGAAGAGGAAAAATTGTTGAATAAAGTTGCTATTTTTGTTTTTGGGCACAAAAAGTGCGCAAAAAGTGCAAAATTTTGTGTTGAATTGACCCTCGTTTGTGAAGCAGTCCGACGTAAAATGACGGCATGTCAAAAACACTCTATTACAACAACTCTAACTCTTCTCTAAAGCAGCCTGTGTTCTCAGGGGCGGGGTTTATGTAAATTTTAGGTTTTGTGATGTCACTAACCCGGGAAGAAGCTCATTGCAGTTCAGCATGTGATTATCATGTTCTGATCATAAAACCATGATTAACGGTCTGGTTTATACAACTTTCACTCAGGAGCAAAAATCTGCCTTTTAACTTGAGAGAAATAAAGATTTGACATTTGTGATAATTATCGATATTGACTGATATGAAAAATGTTATTGTGATCATTCTTTAGCCATATCGTCCAGCCCTACATATAGTCAAATATGCATGTGATTGATTTACTCACAACTTAGAGGGTTGAACCACTGGTCCAAATGAAAAGATTGGCAAAAGTGTTAAAGCTTCATGAAGCAGTGGATGATGATGATGATGAAGACTCACCGCCTGACCAAACACGGCCTCCTCTGGCTTCCCGTTGCCGTCCAGCCCGCCGTGAACATACGAGGAGTTCCTGCCGTAAAACCTGCGCAACACAAACACACAACGATCCATCAGATCATTCTGGGATGGCCAGCATCGCCTCATCTGCTGTGACCGTGACCTCTGAACTCTCACCTGTGCAGGTAATCGGGCGCTTTATTCAGGAGTGTGTAGTACTGCCGCACAAACTCGCGTCCTACGAGCAGGGGGCTCGGCTTCTCCATCACCATCTCTCTCTCACACACACACACACACACACTGACACACACACACACACACTACAACACACACACGATAGAGAAACAAAGCAGATCATGAGAACTTTACTCACACAACAATCTGACAGAGAGAGAGAGAGAGAGAGAGAGAGAGAGAGAGAGAGAGAGAGAGAGAGAGAAAGATAGATAGACAGAAACAGATAAACGAATAAAAAGAGACAGACAAATAACGTTAAATGGACAGCCAGAACAACTGACAGATAACGACAGATAGATAGAACGATAGATAGATAGTTGATGGGGTGATGTGAAGATAGCTGGACGTGCACGTGCGCGCAGCAGACAGACAATAGCGCTCGCGCGTGCTTTAGCTTCATGCTAACCGCGATGAAACTCACCTAATGTGGCAGGATCTGTGAAACGCCGCGCTCGTCGCTCCGCACGCACGCACTCTCCGCACACACTCGAGCGAGCGACGATCGCTCAACTCCCTCTTTATCCGCTAAAAACCACCGACATCAACCGAAGCGAAACGCACACACAGACGCTGACGTGCGCGCGTCCACTGCCCTCACCTCACTCGCTCGCGCGCGCGCACACGCCTAACCGCCTGTGACGCACAAAAAAGCGACTTCCCGCCGCGGGCACGACAAAAACGCGTCATGCGCGCGCCAAATAGAATTTCTTCTGATCTTATTTGAAGTAGAATCTTATTTAGAAGAATGGCAAAGGAAAGTGGAACACTTAAAAAGGGGTAATATTTATTTACAGATTAATTAATAAAGTAAATTTAAAAAAAAAAAAAAAAAAAAAAAAGATTTATAGCTAAATCAAGGACAGAAGAGGTTATTTACTACAGAATAAGGTTGGGGCATTCCCATTTTAATAGCACTCTCAAAATAATAGGAAAACATCCAAATGGATTGTTTTATTATGTGAACAACTTTCTGTTGAGGACACTATGTCATGTAATAATTGAATGTACTAAATACAAACAGGAAAAGAGGAACAGTATGATAGAAGAAATTAGGAAAAATTTAGTTTGTGAATTAAGTATTAAAGGATTAGTTCACCCAAAAGTGAAATTTCTGTCATTAAGCACTCATGTCATTCCCCACCCGTAAGACCTTTGTTTGTCTTCGGAACACAAATTAAGATATTTTTGATGAAATCCAAGGGTATTTCAGTGTTTATGTCTGAACACAGGCTCAGCATTGGCCTGGGTCATTCTAAACCTTGTAAATGAATTGTAGGTTATCTTGCTTTGCACTGATTATAGTTTACCCGGGGTTAAAATCCTGGGTATTCACATTGTACATTATCAAAACCTGAGTTAACGTTCTTATTTGCATATTTGAGGTGTCATTGTAAATAACTGGACAAACACCACACACGTTATTGGCTCTAACCTCACACATCCTAGTATTATATATTTACTGACTGCCATCAAGTTTATTTTGAATGGACTTTTCGGAATATAAATGTAAGAATGAAACTATATAACGCACTTTCGGTCACCATTTTTTATTTGCCCCCGGCTGAAACTACCGTTTATTCAACGTGCAGCGTTTCTGTGACCGACCGTCCAAAGCAAGTGAATGCGAGGCACGTGATTGGCCGTCGGTTTCTAAGCATCTAGCCGTAACTAATAGGGATTTTCACACTGCACTTAACCCCAGATTGTCATCATTCTAAACCTGCCTTTAACCCAGGGTAAAGGAACGTTTCACACTTGTAATTTAGAAGCACCCATGCTAAAGCTCTTAGGTGTTCGTTTCCAGTTACAAACGATCTGTAAATCTAGCGTAGAACTGGGCCTTGTTTATAAAACCATAAGCGCTGATCCTGAGGGTTCGAGCAGCCACTTAAAAACATATTCTCCATTCATTTTAACCAATAAAAAATTGATTGCAACTTTCAGACACAACTTTATCCTTATTTTCATAGTTAATTTTAAGCGGTTTCTATGCTATGCGCGCACACCAGCATTCTGTTTTCCCAGGGTTTAGAATGACCCAGGTTAACTAGCTCAAGTGTGAAAAACCCTGCTGAGAAATAAGAATGCTCAGTAATCTCAATAATCTCTGATCATCTTCACAGGAGCTGAATGACAATGAATATCAGATAGAAAAATGTGACATGAGGTCTGGTAATGATGTTTGTGTTCTACATGTCAGCACTGGTAGGATTTAATTAGCAAATGACATACGGTGAACTGATGAAGAAAAACACCCTCAGACTTGAGCAATAATGGGGGTTTTTTCTGTTCTCTGCTGTTTATTCTGTGGGTTTGTGCTTAAAACAAGAGCAAATATCTGCCATTGGGGTCAGAAAAATAATCTTTCTCTTTGAATGAAGTTTATTTTTCTGACCCCATTTGCAGATATTTGCTCTTGTTTTAAGCACAAACTCACTTAATTTTGATGCATTTTTCCAGAAACAAAAACACTTTCTCTAGTAAATGTATCTTGATTTAAGAATGTTTAGATATTTGTACTGGAAAACAAGACAGAAATGCTGAGGAAGAACATCATTTTTTGCGGTGTGGTAGAGATGCAGGAATGGCTCTCAGTTGTCTCCTCGTCCGGCGGTGACGGGGTCGTGAGGGGTGCTGGAGTCGTCAGCCGCTTGAGTCGAGCTGTTTTGAGAGACACTTGAACAACCTGAAAAGCCAAAACAAGACATGACGAGATCTTGTTGTGATACCGTATGAAGCTTCAGGCCACTCATCATCACTCACATAGTGGGTCAGAACCGGGACGACCTGTGAATGAAAAGCACAAAAAGAAACTTCAGTATTCTGATGCAAACGTAGTGTATTCGATACATTCATTCTGCTCTCGTACCTGATACGGACCGACCCACACATACCCAGAGGGATAAAAAAGAGACACCTAAAACAAACATGACAAAGTGAATACAGGACATCTTCTGAAATCAGTCAATGTGTGTTGATGAGTGTGAACGTACACAGAGTGTCTCGTCTGCTGCTGAGATCCTCTGCACAAACACAAGTCACATCATGTATACGGAGCACACAACATCTGATTATCAGAAAGAAATAATTAAAAGGAAGAAAGAAATGAATGTAAACTCACAGTAAACCGTAGGAAGACGGTGAAAATGAATAAGCACTGAAGGATTCTCATGGTGTTTAATCACAGACGTGCGTCAGATCTGAACTGAATGATGTTTTCTCATCAGCCTCAAGAACTTCACATTTAATTAAACATTGTACTTTCCCTCAGGCATGTGTAACCACACACACACACACACACACACACACACCTATCATTATGAGGCGTTTCCATAATCGTGATGGTTTTTATACTGAGCTAATGATATTTTCTATCCTGCAACCCAAACCTTAAACATAAATGTCACAGAAAACGTCCTGCATTTATTTATTTTTTTAATAAAAAATGGTTCAGTATGTTTATTAAGTGATTTGTTTCACACAGTCTGCTGTTCCAGTGACCAGCATCTCTACTGACGTGAACTTACTGAATGTTTACACGCACAAACGTCTCAATATCTCACTAATGATGTCAGTTTATCAAACACACAGCGCATCACAGCTCATGCTGTAGATCATGATGCAGCTTCAGAACATTCAGATGTCCTCAACAGTCCTTCACTCTCTGAGCTTGTGTGTGTTTATGTGTCCGTCTCCTCTTCAGTGATCTGTCTGATATTCTGCAGCAGCTCAGAAAAACATGGTCGTCCATGAGGTCTCTGAAAACAAACACAAGCAAATTGCCAACATAATTATTCAAAGTTCTGTGCAGAGATTCAGATGTAAAGGCTGGAATACACAACACATCTTTTAAAATCGCAATAGGGTTTAAAACACTAGACATCAAATAGTTGCAGAGGAAAACTGAGGAAATCAAACTCAAAATATCAAACATGTTTGATCTCCTCCAGCAGTCTGAAGTCTGTGTCCGTCATACACTACACTCGTCCAGACTGCGAATCGGGGCGAAAGTGGTGTGACGTGTTAAGGAATCTGTTGAATGTGTGTGAGCGGCGTCTGACCTCGTGCCAGCAGCGGTACATGATGTTGTAGATGTGCCCAGACGCCCGGTGAGGCCTGTACAGACGCCCGCCCTGCGTCACCTCCTCCACCACCTCCACATTAGAGCGGTTCTCAAATGGGGTCTTGCCCTCGGAGAAAACCTCCCACATCAGCACACCTGTTCACATGAACACACACGCTGAACGCCTGGATACGACACACATACAGTCATAACACACCAAACCTCTGACCTCCAGGCCTCACCGAATGACCAGACGTCTGACTTGTTGCTGAATTTGCTGAAATGCAGGACTTCAGGTGGAGACCATTTGACGGGGAACCTGGAGCCCATGGAGCTGGTGTACTGATTGTCCAGAACATACCTGCCAGGGGATTTAAGGATGTTTAGATATTTGTGCTGGAAAACAAGACAGAAATACTGAGGAAGAACATCAGTTTTTGCAGTGTAGATAATTTACATCCCAGTGGACCGCTTCTAGAAAACACATCTAATATGTGAAAAACTAGATCTAACCAAAACATGACAGTTTTTTGGATAAACAAAACCCTGAGATCTGTGGTAAGAAGGACGTCAGGATGCTGTTTCTTCAAAACATATTCACGTACTTGCGCACTATTCTAAGTCACTGTGTAGTATGAATAGTGTGAGTGGTGTGTTCACACTTCAGATGACAGTTCTCTGACCTGGTCATGCCGAAGTCACACACCTTCACAACGTTCCTTTCGTTCACCAGGCAGTTCCGCGCGGCCTACAAACACACACACACACACACACACACACACACACACTTTTCTTGAATATGATCTTTGAAATCACAGATCTCTGTCGCCTGGTGTATGTCATCATCTATCTATCTCCATCTATCTCCATCTATCTATCTATCTATCTATCTATCTATCTATCTAGCTCTACCCGTCCGTCTGTCAGTGTTCAGTGTGATTCTGACCAGGTCTCTGTGAATGAAGTTGTTTTGTTCCAGGTACTCCATCCCTTCACAAACGTCCTGACACATGAAGAGCATCTGAACGCGTCCCAGAGTCTTGCTGTGCTGCCGCAGGAAGTGAAGCAAACAGCCGTTCTCCATGAACTCCGTCACGATGCAGATGGGCCGCTGGGTGACGCACACACCGTACAGCTGGACCAGTTTAGGGTGACAGAGACGCCTGCAAACACACGACAAACGAGTCAGTACTCAACACACACAGAGATCATCTACCCGTCTGTCTGTCTGTCCTTCTATCTGTCCAGAAAGGTACTAAAGTTATACCAGAAAGGTATCGTTAAAACAGTCATGTGACTGCAGTGGTTCAACCTTAATGTTATGAAGAAACAAGAATATTTTTTGTGCGCAAAAACAAAACAAAAATAACGACTTTATTCAACAATCTCTTCTCTTCCCTGTCATTATCCTTACGCAGGTGACGCAGTAACACAGTGAAGGCTTCCGTGTGCTGAATGTCCGAATGCCGGCTCAGTATTGGCCAAAGCTGATCACGTGATCAGCACGACGCATGCGTGTGATGATGATGCAGGAGTCGGCCAGTAATGAGTCGGCGTTCTGATGGAGAATCTGGAAGCGCTGGACGTAAACAACGTATGAGAATGACACAGAAGAGAAGATATTGTTGAATAAAGTGGTTATTTTTGTTTGTTTTTGCACACAAAAAGTATTCTCGTCTCTTCATAACATTAATGTTGAACCACTGCAGTCACATGACTGTTTTAACCATGTCTTTAGTTCCTTTCTGGACCTTGAAAGTGTTGATTATATTGCTGTCTATGGACGAGTCATACACCTCTCAGATTTCATCAAAAATATCTTAATTTGTGTTCTGAAGATGAACGAAGGTCTTACGGGTGTGGAACGACATGAGGGTGAGAAATTAATGACAGAAATTTCATTTTTTGGGTGAACTAACCCTTGAACTCAGAGAGAAAACAAGATTATTTTTCAGACCCCATTGGCAGATATTTGTTCTTGTTTTAAGCGATAAGTCACTTAATTTTGATCATTTTTTCAGAAAACATTTCAGTCATTTTGAATTAAGAATGTTTAGATCTTTTTACTGGAAAACAAGACAAAATCACTGAGGAAGAACATCATTTTTTGCAGTGTAAAGCCAGCAGAATGAGAGCGTGTTTCCATCACACACCTCCGGCTTCTTCCAGAAGCATCTGAGTGACACACAGAGCAAGTAAAAGAGACTGAATGAAGGACTGATAAGAATCTAACGCTCACAGCGCAGGAAGTGGATCTGCTGTGATGTCTCTCACACACATCTGCCCACCCACCCACCACATTTTCCAACTTCACAGCAACTTTCCACTCGTTCAGCGTGTGTCTTACGTCATGATCTTGGCCTCCTCTATGAAATCATCTTCACTCATGGCTCCTTCATTGATGGTTTTAATGGCCACTTTATGCTGCGCCCTCCATTTGCCCAGTCGCACCACTCCAAACTGACCGCTGCCCAGCTCCTTCATGAAGGTCAGCTCCGACGGGTTGATCTCCCATTTATCTGCACAACACACAGAGAACATGGAGAACTTTCAGCATGTGATGTGCTCGTTTAACACCAGATCATTAGGTGAAGATCCACCCACTTAGGAAACAACATGCAAAGTGATCAAAGTTTATTCTTTACAATGAGCTTTCATTTGTTAACATTAATTAACTACATTAGTTAACATGAACTAACAATGAACAGTTGTATTTTTATTTGCTAACATTAAGTGTGTTGCTCATTTCTAGTAGTTAATGTTAGATGATGCATTAACCAGCGTTAACTAATGGGACCTTACTGTAAAGTGTTAGAGTTTACATTTTTGCCAATTGGGCAATAGAAACAAACAGAAATCAAGATTGTTTCTCTGACTCCACTGACAGATATTTGTTCTTGTTTTAAGCACAAACTCACTTCATTTTGATATATTTTTCATTAATCAAGACTTAATATCTGAAGTCATTTTTCTTCTCCAATAAATGTATCTTGATTTAAGAATGATATTTACGATATTTATATTAGATATTTGTGCTGGAAAACAAGACAAAAATACTGAGGAAGACCATCAGTTTTTGCAGTGTAGTGTTTTAAATATAAATTTTTTTTAAATAAAAAAAAAAAAACATTGCTAGATTTATGATGATAATAACTGTGAAAAGGGCCCATAAAGCTGATTCTGAAAAGTGTCGCAATCGTGGCTCAGAAGATCAGTCAGAGATCTGTCACGTGTGTTTGTCGTTTGTCATGTGTTTGTCGTCACCACGTGCATTTGTCATCCGTCCATTGAGTGTGTTTGTCATTCATTTGTCATGTGCGTTTCTCATTCATTGAGTGCATTTGTTGTTTATTTGTCACGTGCGCTTGTCGTTCGTCACGTGTTTGTTGTTCGTTTGTCAGATGCAGTTGTCATTTATTCAGTTAGTGTTTGTCGTTCGTTTGTCGTGTGCGTTTGTCGTTCGTCACGTGTGTGTCGTTCATTTGTCGCATGCATTCATCGATCGTTCATCAAGTGCGTTTGTCGTTCGTTCGTTGAGTGCATTTGTCGTTCGTTTGCCGTTCGTCATGTGTGTCATTCGTTTGTCACGTGCATTTGTTGTTCGTCACGTGTGTTTGTCGTTCGTTTGTGGCATGCATTCGTCGTTCGTTCGTCAAGTGCGTTTGTCATTTGTTCGTTGAGTGCGTTTGTCGTTCGTCATGTGTTTGTCATTCGTTTGTCGTGTGTTTGTCGTTCGTCACGTGTGTTTGTCATTCGTTTGTCGCATGTATTCGTTGTTCGTTCGTCAAGTGCGTTTGTCATTCATCACATGTTTGTCGTTTGTTTGTCACATGCATTTGTCATTCGTTCGTTGACTGCGGTTGTCGTTCGTTTGTCATGTGCGTTTGTTTGTCACGTGTGTTTGTCGTTTGTTTGTCACATGCATTTGTCATTCAATTGTTGAGTGCATTTGTCGTTTGTTTGTCATGTGCATTTGTCATTCATTTGTCACATGCATTTGTCATTCGTTCATTGAGTGCGTTGTCGTTTGTTTGTTGTGTGCATTTGTCATTCGATCCTTGAGCGTTCGTTCGTTTGTCACATGCAGATGTCATTCGTTCGTTGAGTGCGTTTGTCATTCGTTGAGTCTGTTTGTCGTTCATCTGTGGCATGCGTTTGTCATTCGTAATGTGTGTTTGTTGTTCGTTTGTCGCGTGCATTTGCTGTTGTTCGTCAAGTGCGGTTTTTATTCGTTCGTCCATGTGTTTGTCATTCGTTCGTTGAGTGCATCTGTTGTTCGTTTGTCGCGTGCGTTTGTCATTTGTCATGTGTATTTGTCGCCGTCATGTGCGTTTGTCATTCGTTTGTCATTCGTCATGTGTGTTTGTCGTCGTCATGTGCGTTTGTCATTCATTCATCGCATGTTTGTCATTTGTTCGTTAAGTGCGTTTGTTGTTCGTTTGTCATTCATCATGTGTGTTTGTCGTTGTCATGTGCGTTTGTCATTCGTTTGTCATTCGTCATGTGTGTTTGTCGTCGTCATGTGCGTTTGTCATTCGTTTGTCATTCGTCATGTGTGTTTGTCGTCGTCATGTGCGTTTGTCATTCATTCATCGCATGTTTGTCATTCGTTCGTTAAGTGCGTTTGTTGTTCGTTTGTCATTCATCATGTGTGTTTGTCGTTGTCATGTGCGTTTGTCATTCATTCGTTGAGTGCGTTTGTCATTCGTTTGTTAAGTGCATTTGTCGTTCGTTTGTCATTCGTAATGTGTGTTTGTCATCGTCATGTGTGTTTATCATTCATTCGTCGCGTGTTTGTCATTCGTTCATTAAGTGCGTTTGTTGCTCGTTTGTCATTCATCATGTGTGTTTGTCGTTGTCATATGCGTTTGTCATTCGTTCGTTGAGTGCGTTTGTCTTTCGTTCATTGCGTGCGTTTGTCATTCGTCATGTGTTTGTTGTCGCTATGTGCGTTTGTCAGTTGTTCGCCGCGTGCGTTTGTCATTTATTCGTCATGTGCATTTGTTATTCATTGCGTGTGTTTCTCGTTTGTTGCCTGTGTTTGTCGTTCTTCATGTGTTTGTTGTTCATTGAGTGTTTGTCGTTTGTCATGTGTTTGTCATTCGTTATGGATGTTTGTCATTCGTTGTGTGTCTGACCTGAACTGAATCCCGCTGTAGCCGGCAGACATTTGCCCATGGGCCCGATGGGATATCTCAGTCTGGCCACCAGCCCTGATTAAACACAGCAGATCTTCAGTATCTTCATCACAATAGAAGGACAGAACAGAACTGAGCAGAATTCATGAGTACCTGCTGCATTATGTTTGTGGTAGTTGATGAGTTCAGGAACAGAGCTGAACACGTGATTCTCTGCCAAGTAGAACTGAGCCGTGTCTGTCTGCTTTATCTGGTAGTGCCTCACCTCGCCTTTACCTGAACTGATCAATCAATAGATCGATCAATCAGTGGATCAGTGGATCAATGGATCAGTCAATGCATTGATGCTTCTTTACCTCTGTGCGTAAACAGATACTGTGTATCCGCTGGGCTGACTGGAGCTTCTGACCACAAACCCTCCGTCTTTCCCCTGAAACACACACACACACACACACACACACACACACACGTGTGACATATGATGATGATGGATCAATTATTGATGATGGATGGATGGGCTTCTTCACCTCTTGTCTCAGTAACTGTTCTGCTTCAGCTCTGTTGACGTTCTTGCAATACCAGCTAATGAAGATCATCACACACACACACACACACACACACACACGCACACAATGACCAGTCAGTGAACAGTGTTAACTCTGAATGAACTGATGCAATTTTGGTGATGATTAAAGACTCTGATTGGTCGATACTCACTCGTTGGCTTCTATAGTTCCAATTTCTGTAACATAGTTACTGGGAATGAATCCCTTGTTCCTAAAAGAGAGAGAGAATGAGCAGGAATCAACATGTCTGAACTAAAGAAACACACTCACACACACTGACCCGTGTCTGTCTTTGGCTCTCCACCACAGCTGGTCTTGTTTGTGGAGGATGACATATGTTTCTCCATGACGGAGCGTCAGGTCTGAACTCTCTCTGGCGGTGAAGTCGTACATGGCCACTACCTTCATCACCCCGCTGTCATCATCCTCAGGAGGAGACGGAGGCAGTTTCTTCTGAGACAGTTGATTCTGAGACACCAGAAGAGAATAATTACACAACGAATCAATGGATGAGTGAATGAATGAACACACACAACGATTGTATACCATACGGACGGATCTTGGATATCCGCTGTGGTCCACATCCACACGAGTGCTGCTTCTAAGAGAGAGATACGGCTGGTTACTGTTACACACACACACACACACACACACACACATCTTTGAGAAGATGAGCTGCTCTTAATTCACAGTAAACATTTCACACATATTTAGGGTTGCAAACTCTCACGCCTTTTTTACTAAATCACCATGTGTGAGATCTCACTGCACTTACATTTGACTTTTATACTCTGTTTTTTGCAAACCTTAAGAATTAAAAGCAACATGCATATTTTAACTGTGCAAAATCTATCATAAAAGCAAGTGGTGCACTACAAAAAAATCATATTCTTACTCAGTTTTTTGTCGTTTTCTGACACAATTATCTAAACATCCTTAAAACTAGATTTATTTGCTTAAGAAGAAAAATGATACAAGATTTTAAGTTTCAGTTTCAGAGAAATCTAACAAAATTTTTGATGCTTTTTGCCAAAGGAGTCTGAAAATTAATCTAATTCAAAAGGAAAAACAAGATTATTTTTCACACCTCATTTGCAAACATCTTTTTTTCTCTCATTTTAAGCATAAACTTCACAAAATTTCTCTGAAAACAAGACGTCAGTTCTTGTGCCATTTTGCTTCTCAATTAAATACATCTTGTTTTCAGGATTTTTAGATATTTCTGTTGAAAAACAAGACAGCCCTGCATATATGATCTTAATAACTCATATCTCATAGTTCCAGGCGGGTGTGTGGAGGAGCCGTGCAGCGTGACATGAACGACCAGCGGGATGAACGTCTCGTCATCAGCGGTTTCATTCTAATGGTGTTCTAGATTCGTCTCACATCATACCTGGTCTGTAGAGCACAGCAGCAGCAGCAGAAGATGGAGTGAATGGACTGATCTGGAGGAGAGAAACACAGACAGTGAGCTGAAGAAACGCTGATGGAGGACGACCGTCTGCTCACGACACCTTTAAACTCCTTCATCCTGTTTCCCTTGGAATTCAGTTTACTTTTCTGACCCCATTGGCAGATATCTGATCTTGTTTTAAGCTTAAATTTAGATACATTTTTCATTAAACAAGACTTAATATCTTCAGTCATTTTGCTTCTCCAGTAAATGTATCTTGATTTAAGATATTTGTGCTGGAAAATATGATAGAAACACTGAGGAAGAACATAATGTTTTTTCAGCCCACAATCATTTTTATAGTGTATTTTTAGGGGTTCAAGTGCTGAAACTCTATTGTAATTGTTAAATTTTCCAAAGATCAGCATTCTCTCCTAAAAATGATCGGGCAGACCTAACTGTAAGTCATAGAGATTTGAAACTTTGAGGGCTGGTAGTACTCACACCATCTACAACGTCACCAAGGCTCGCCACGATCGGCTTGACGGGGGCGCTACAGCGGTCGAAAGAAATGGCTCATAACTCCTGAACCGTCAGGCATGGGCTCAAGTGTCTTATATCGTTGAAATCCTTGACTCAAGGCTTGTAGGTGAAATTTTTGGGTATTTTGGATTTTCTGAAAAGCCTACTTTTGCGAAGTAACTTTTTGTGGCTCATTCTGATCAACTTTGCCTCTAGGACCGCCGCTGTCCATCCAATCGATCGTTGAATATTGGAGATTATTTCACAATCCAACTTTTGGCTCAACCTTGATAACTGTTAAAAAGCTTTATAAACTGTATTTCCTATGGTAAATTGCCTGTATTTGCTGTAAATGGTGTTTTCTATCTATGATCGAAATGGTTACAGGTTTGCTAATTAAAAGCCTTATACCTTTTTACGCATGTGCTTAAAGGCCTTGAAACGCCTGAACCCCGATAATCGCTGCTCGCAACTATATTTGTTCTTGCTACTGCCGCGTTCTGCATTGATCACAAGACAACATCCAAAACTATCCAGATTTTACAGAATCCTCTGGAACAAGGTTAAAGCAGTGACCAAAGTGCATGAACAAATCCTAAAACAGCAGATTCTTGGTGGTTCTGTGTGTAAGAAAAGAGCGTTTCTCAAGCGGCTTCAGCTGCACAACAATGACCAGCTGCACAAACCGCATACTTCCTGTCAACAGAAGGTGAGAGAGACACCGGTGAGAGTTTCACCAGCGGCCCGGACGCGAGCAAAACCACCCAACAGAAGCCCATTGCTCGCAACATGATGATAAAAACCTCTAGAGACTAGAAGACGAGGAGAGTTTGGATGGGAAACAGACTGAAGGAGTGAAGAGAGAGAAAGGTGTGAATGTGGGTCACACCCACACGGACACTTCATCCACTCTCACACGTCTGTCTTAAAGGACATTTACCCTCAAAGAACTCAGAAACAGACAGAACTGCAACAGGGAATGGAAATAAAAATGAAACAGTGAAAGTGCTATAATAACTTTCGTTAATAAATCTCTGTCAAAAAAATACAGAACAGATCAGTTGCTCATGAACATCCCAGATAACAGGGAACGTTCTGACAAGGTTCTCTCAACGTTATGAACAAACATTCTTCCAGTAACATTAATAGAACGTTCGTTCAAAGTTATCTGGTCTGTAATAATGTTCTCAAAACATTAGCACAAAAACATTATTTATACATCATTCATGGAGCTTTTTTTCTGAAGTGTATATTTGGACGTTCGTCTAACGTTTTTTAAATGTTTCAGAACATTCAGAGAACATTCAAAAGTAACGTTCCTGTAATGTTTGAAGAATGATACAATGTTCCCTTAACATTCGTATAACCAAGAAAAAACATTTGTAAAACATTTGAAAAAACTGGATGTTTTGAACGTTCAGAGAACATTCAGAAATAACGTTTTCATAACTTAATGGGAATGTTAAAAATGCTTTTAGAACGTATTTTTGTCAGCTTGGATTCAGTTATTTTTACTTTACCATTAGTCAAGGAATGTTACAGGGACAGTTCACTCAAAATAACCTCGATCGTCATTTACTCGCTCTCATGTCATTCTAGAAGATATTTTGAAGAACTTTGAGGTCTAAACAATAGAAGAGAAGAAATCCATACAGGTTCACGGAGCAAACGATGACAGAATGATCATTTTTGGGTGAATGATCTAGTTAACGTTACCAGTCAAACGTTATATGAACACTGATGTGTCTGTTGGTGAATAGAGATTCATAGGCCTGTCATCACTCCTCTGTTACAATAGTCATATTATTCTCCCTTTTTCCAGACATTGACCCATTGAATATACATGTTATATGTACAGCTGCTTTGAATCGATACATATAGTGAAAAGTGCAACACAAATACACATGACATAAACACACAAACTCTCAGTGCAGCATCAAATCATTAGTCTGGTAAATAATGTCATTATTATGATGTGAAATGTTCTCGTACTCACTGGACTGAATCATTTTACCGCAGTGAATCTGTCAATCGCGTCTGATACAGCAGACTCAGCATGGCATATGTGTGTGAAGTTTTAATATGAGAGTGGAGGAAAAGGTGACGTAGTTCATACACACACACACACCGTCCTTCCGCTACAGGATGTCACATCATGAAAAGGAATGAAGACTATGACACACACACACACACACACAGGTTCTTTAACTCTTATAATTCATTAATTAATTAATTAAAACTCTTTAATAACTGCATAATTCATTAGCACATTAATCTAAAAAAAGAATAATATTTCTGTCATGACAACTTTCGGAGTGTTTAGCATTGTAAAGGATATGACAATGTTGATATATTTGGTCTTGGAGGAATAGATCTGCTACGATGCTGTTATTGCTGCTGCTGTTGGTTATTTCTGCAGCTGTTATTGCTGCTGCTGGTTATTTCTACTGCTGCTGTTATTGCTGCTGCCGCTTCTGTTATTGCTGCTGCTAGTTATTTCTACTGCTGCTGTTATTGCTGCTGCCGCTTCTGTTATTGCTGCTGCTAGTTATTTCTACTGCTGCTGTTATTGCTGCTGCCGCTTCTGTTATTGCTGCTGCTGGTTATTTCTACTGCTGCTGTTATTGCTGCTGCTGGTTATTTCTACTGCTGCTGTTATTGCTGCTGCCGCTTCTGTTATTGCTGCTGCTAGTTATTTCTACTGCTGCTGTTATTGCTGCTGCCGCTTCTGTTATTGCTGCTGCTGCTGCTGGTTATTTCTACTGCTGCTGTTATTGCTGCTGCCGCTTCTGTTATTGCTGCTGCTGCTGCTGCTGGTTATTTCTACTGCTGCTGTTATTGCTGCTGCCGCTTCTGTTATTGCTGCTGCTGCTGCTGCTAGTTATTTCTACTGCTGCTGTTATTGATGCTGTTGTTAATTATTGCTGCTGCTGTTAATTATTATTGCTGCTGCTGCTGTTGGTTATTTCTACTGCTGTTGGTTATTGCTGCTGCTGTTGGTTATTTCTGCAGCTGTTGGTTATTGCTGCTGTTGGTTATTTCTACTGCTGCTGTTATTGCTGCTGCTGCTGTTGGTTATTTCTACTGCTGTTGGTTATTGCTGCTGCTGTTGTTGCTATTATTGCTGCTGCTGCTCTTATTGCTGCTGCTGTTATTGCTGCTCTTATTGCTGCTGTTGGTTTTTGCTGCTGCAGAGCAAGTACAGGACTTGCTACTGCCAATACATACACGACACGCTACTGTGTGCAAGTAAGACATGCTCCTGCTGTACAATATAGCATACATAAATTACACGTAGCAGATCTATACAGGTGGAGCTAGGAAAGGTGGAGGGTTTCTGGCAGCGTGCTGCAACTGCTACAGAAAATGCTGACCAGTATTTGAAGGTTGCGCAGCAAGCTCATTGGCCACTGATACAGCAGATTGCAAGCAGATTTAGTTAAGGACCTTTCAGCCTGTGCCATATAGAGTTTCATGAAAAAACTTTGTATTTTTCCTCATCATGGAGGTCAGAATAACAGCAAGAGTTCTGTGTTATTAGTGTACATTTATCTCAGTGATGTCTGATGTTTTGAGGATCCAACAGTATATTTATTGTTGTCAATATATATCAATATATTTATTTATTGTAGATTTATTTAATTTCACTTCAAATGATCGAAATACTTGTAATATGCAAGGCCGTAGCCATGTCTTAAACATTGGGGGTGGGGGAGTCTTATTATTGGTCTTCTTATTTAAGGAATTAAATAACTAAAAGGATTAAATTTTATGTAAGGAAATAAAGAAAAAGAAATAAGAACTGTAAAAGAAGTTCTAGGTCTAACAACATTTAGGCAGAGGAGAGCCCAGAGGGAACCAGAAGCCCAGGAGGATGGTGACCCAGGGCAGAACCAATGGAGAAGAAGCCAGGGTTGAATCATGAGCCCAGCCAACAGAGGTAGTGCCAGGAGATGTGGAGACCAGGTGGACCAGGAGACCAAGGCAGAACCACTGTGATGAGCAGCAGAGGTGGAGCCAGGGTGCTCGAGGACTGAGGTGGAGCCAGTGGGAGTAAGAACTGAGGTGGAGCCGGAGGGAAGGAGGAGCCTGATGGAGCCGAACCGGTGGAGGTACGAGGCACAGCCGAAGGCCCAGATGTCCGTGGCAGAGGTAGAGCGATGCCTGACCAAGGTGGAGCAGGAGGGACGTGGGAGCCCGGTAGAACCAGAAGGACAGCGGGGCTGAGAGGTCCGATGCGTTGCTGGGCAGAGTCAACAGACGAGAAGGAGTCAAGAAGCGTAACAGAACCAGCAGAGCTGACACAGAGGAACTGGACTGCTTACTTGGAGGAGGAGGGAATGGGAGGCCGGGAGGGTCCATCAGTAACAAAGGAGATTTAGGAATGGCCTGTACCATCAGCGATGAAGAAGACTTGAATGACGGACAAAACCAGCAAAGGAGGAAGGGCTTGGGCACAGGAAGTCATCAGGAAATCAATCGCTCCACACTGGGGAATCCCAAATTCATCCAACTCCACCAAAACTCCCACCGGAACAGATGTAGGAACCGGCTCACACTCCTGGTCAGACTGGGTGGCAGGCTTTGTCTCCTGGACGGATGGAGCCGCAGGCTCTGGCTCCGTTGAGGCCAAAAGCTCTGGCACTGGGTCTGCGGTAGGCTCAGGCTCATTATCTGTGGTGGGAGTGGATCTGGATCTGGGTTCATGATGGTCATGGCAACGACATCAACAAGGTGTAAGCACATTCTAAACAATGAAGAATGGCTTCGTGCCATGTCAGATGCCCCATCTCTGGCAAGTCCAGTTGGCTATGATAATTCGCTCCTATCCAGTAAACTGATTTCAGGCTGATATCATACAGACAGGAGTGCTGGGACAACTTACAGAACGGGGCAGAGTATTCCCCTATTTGTGGGGCAGTAGTGGCCTAATGGTTAGAGAGTCACTGCTCCCCGTGTGTTGCAGTGAATGGCTGCCCACAGTTTGCAGTGTGTGTGTGTTCACTACTCACTACTCCTAATGTGTGTGCACTAACTAACTGATGGGTTAAATGTCACCATATTTGGCCTTCACATGTCACTTACTTACTTTCATAAAGGTAGATCCTCACAGGTGAGGGAAATGAAGGCTGCTGCTAGATCCATCTTATCCTTTCCTCTGTCTGCCCATGAAAACTAAACCGAAACTAAAACTGAATGTGACAAATTGTAGTTGTGAAGTAACCAATTTAATCTTTTTGCAAATAATATTTTACTTTAAAATTTGCAAACATTCACTCTTATTATGAATAACATGAATCATGTAAATAATAGCATATTTTCAATTCCAAACACGAAGCAGGTAATGTTCTTTATCCTTCCACCCTGATCTCTCTGTCTGTTCATAAGGACTATAAAACCTTTTCAACGTCTCTAAATTTCAAGATCAAATGACATTTATCTACTGCAAATGCAAACATTTTAATTATTCTTTTTTTTAATCATTTTAAAGTCTGAAAGATTTATAAAAATAAATAAATAAAATAAAAAAAACTGACCAGTCCAGCAGGTTGCGAATGCGGCAACCATGTTGTCAAATGTTTGACAACCACCATAAAACCCAAAAGAAGAAGAACATGAAGTTTTTTTCAAGAAACAGAAATCACTGTACAACCATTAATGAGAATCTACATAAATCATCACATGTAACAAACAAGAGGGAAACACACACACACACACGCACGCACGCACACACACACACACACACACACACACACAAACGAACATGAACACGTGACGTTATCCATCTGAGAGTGCAAACGTCGTCAACAAACAGTAAATTAAAACATATCAGTATGTAGGTAAACTATTACACTAAGATGTTCAAAAACAACAAAACAGGGAAGAATCATTTTTCATGTGTGTTTCATGTCATGAATATGAATAATAACATACGCGCGCGAGTCTGGACTTCCTTGATTCATGTTTCCTGATCACTGACCGCAGATACACATACACACACACACACACACACACACGTATATTTACACGCGGAAAACTACCCGGAGGTAAGAAAAGTTTTATTGTTAATTCGTTTATTGGACAGAACTCGAGTCATTGGGTCAAATAAACGATCGCCTCTATTTATTGATCTTTACTGGAGTTTGAAGGTGAAAATGAAAGTTGTGACGTGTGAAACTATTTTGTCTGCGGCTTTCTGAGTTTCTGTTCAACAATCAGTTAAACAAACAAACAGCAGCTGAATGAAGCTCGCGTTATTAATGTTTATTCAAATTAAATCTGTTTGGTATATTAAAAGGTTTGTCATGCTGTCAGATGATTCATAAAGTCTCTCTGTCTGATGTATTTGCTCAGTGCTGATTTTGAAGTGAAGAGTGAAGTTGGTGTTCTGTATTAAAATCAAATGAAATTTGAAATAAATTTAAATGTGAACTCATCACAGGTGATTTTATTTCAGAAATCAGATTTTGAAAATCTTGATTAAAGGATCCAAACATTGTAAAGTTGGTTGCATGATTATTTTTTAATTTCCCTAATTTAAGTGATTTACCTCTATGTATTGTTATTGCAAAACCACCAGTTTTTATTTTTATTTACTTTGATTTAACCACAGCTGTGTTTGTGTAATATTGCACAACAAGTGTTGGTTCTACAGATGGAAACCTCAATATCAAGATCGCTCAAAGGTCACGTTTAGTGTCCGTTTATAATGGGAAGGTTCTGAGTCTCGGTCGTAAACCTTCTTTTATTTAAGGTCAGTATAGTGTGCATGAAGATGCATCTCAAAGCTGAAACATTATACTTTTTTATGGGCCAAGAAAGTGCCATTTATTCTCACTTTCAGACTGATTATTCTGTGTGTGGGTCAATGACGTGACGGGTCATTTTTTTTGTCCAAAGGCCTTAATAATAATAAAAAACACAGATATGACATCCAGAGTATGTAAGGTAGTACAACTAGATCTCTTTTACTGAATCCAAAAGGTTTTAATTATATTTTGCAACATATAAAGGTATTTTAAAGATTTTGAAGGGTCAAAAGGTCATTAAGTTTAACCGTCCAAAGGCCAATACAGCCATTTAATTTGTGATTAAAAGATCTTAAAATGTAATAAATGTATATATTTTTTATTCTGCCATGATTTTATAACATCATATATCAACATAGTGCAAAATGGTATTAAAATTATGTGTAGAAGTCGTTGCTTTGTTATGAGAAAGAATGTCCAGAAAAATGAATTTCATGGATGTCATTCGGAGAAACCAATATAAAGGGACCATTTTGGATCAAGTCATGCGGTCAGTATCATGTGACAGGATATGACATCATTCAGACACCTGCAAAGGACCACATGGTCGTGAAGCAAAGTAACTAACTCTCTCTTAACTATATGAAAAATTCATGTTTTCATGTTTCATGTCCCGAAACATCAGGTCATTCGGTACAACCGCTATAAAACATGGAAAATGTTGTAATATTTTAAAAACTTGTACTAAATATAAAATGTTTGATTGTCCTTTTGCTAGCTAGCTAGATATCAGCCTGTTAGCATTGTTTGAAGATATCGTCATTCGGTATAACCAAAAGTGTCATTCGTTAAAACCGAAATTTTGTTTAAACCGAATGACTTTTTTGGTGGCATATTTTGTCCATCTTGTAAAAAATGACATAAACAGTGTTAATTGATTATAAAAACCACATAATCTCATTGTTAACACTTATTAAAACTTCAAAACTAATTATATCTCGATTAGGTTTTTTTTACACTTTTAAAAAAACGTCAATGACCCATATAAAGATATGAGTTTGAGATTCTGAGATAGAGCTGGTGGAAATCTGCGGGAAAACCTACTTTATTCATGTCTTTTGAGAAACGAACAGATTTAATATAAGCATAATAATAAATTAAAGCTGCAAGCAGTGATGAAAGGCCCCTCGCACCCGGGCTCACCGTCACCCGTTGGTCTTAGGAAAACAGTGAACAGTGGGCGACATGCATGTAAGCGAGTAAATACAGGAGAATTATGGCCAAGTCATTTGAAAGTGCCACACTTCCTGCTGCCAACAGGTGGTGCTTTGACTTTAACTGAATATTGCCATATAGATGTCTTCAGGCCAGGACTATTATCACACATGTGAAGTTTGGAGCAGATCGGACATTGTATGCCAGAGTTACAACAACTTCCTGTTTCGTGGCGTTAATTGCATTCATTAGCACTTAGCCAAGTGTTGCATGATTTAACGTGCTTCTAGTATGTTTGGTACTTCATGTGTTCCTGGGAGTGAATTACAGTGTAAAGCATACCATTTCCTGTTGCCTGCAGGTGGCACTATGACTAACTCAATATTGGCATATAGATGTCTTCAGGCCAGGACTCTTATCACATATGTGAAGTTTGGGGCAGATCGGACATTGTATGCCTGAGTTACAACAGCTTCCACTTTCATGGCGAAACATCAGACTTTGTCAGTCCGCCACAGACACGCCCATCAGTGAAAACTCAAGATCTTTGCAGTTTAACATCACTAAGGCCTCATGATTAGACTGACCGAATATGATGTGCTTCTGGTTAAATCTCTATGAGGAGTTAATCAAAGTGTAAAACATGTCATTTCCTGTTACCCACAGGTGGCGCTATGACTGTAATTGAATATTGTCATGTAGATGTCTTCAGGCCAGGACTCTAATAAAACGTGAAGTTTGGGGCTGATCCAACATTGTATACCTGAGTTACAACAACTTCCTGTTTTATGGCTAAACGTCAGAATTTGTCAGGCCGCCACGGACACGCCCTTCAGTGAAAACTCTAGATCTTCGCAATTTAACGTCTCAAAGACCTTTAGATTAGACTGACCAAATATGATGTTGATCTGATTAAAGCTCTAGGAGGAATTCGTTAAAGTACAATGTCTGGAAATGGCAAAAACTGCCAAAATTTTGCAGAGAAAATTCAAAATATCTCACTTCCTGTTGGGTTTACAGATTTTGCACCCAGGGGCTTTTTTGTAGGTATTGGGCTGTTCCATTTGTTACTGAATTTCATACCTGTATGTGAAACGTAGCAAGAAGGGCACTTAATTAAAATTTTGTAGGTGGCGCTATCGAGCCATTTTGCCACACCTAATTCTAAAACCCATATCAGACATAAATTTTCACCACTTCTGATGCATGTGCAATATTTCATGAGTTTTTGAGCATGTTTAGGCCCTCAAAAATGCAATTCATTTCGGAGAGGAAGAATAATTGGCTGAGCAATTACAATAGGGCTCTCACACCATCGGTGCTCGGGCCCTAATAACCAGCTTTCTCGACCAGGGGCCCGTGTCTGTCCACTAGGGGGCCTCAACTTCAGCCTTCTCCATAAAACTGATTTCACAGCATTTTGTCTGTGTTTTTGTGGCTAGACGGTTAGGGTTACATTAGGTGGCACGTTTACACATTTCTTCCTTTTTATTCTTCTCTGTGTTTCACCTCTGCTTCAGCTGGTTTCCTAACTGGCTCTCTAATAAACCTGAATATAGTTGACTCCGTGATGAAGTGTCAGGTTCATCTTCTATAATGCACAAAAGTCTCAAAGCTTACTTTGGTTCTCTCCAAAAAAGATTTAGGACAGAGACTCAAGCCCTTCCTGTTATAAATGGATCCTAAAAGGGAAAGTTCCAAGTCTAAGGTCTTGCGATGATCTCTAGAGATCAGTTTTTGTTTGTTTAGATGTTGAGGTTTCTGTATACACCATGACACAAAGACAGCCGTTGTGGTAAAATAGAAATAATGCAATAATGCATAAATGTGATCAGTGAAACAGCTAGGAAAATTCCACTTGAGCGTCATGAGAAAAACTGTGGTTCTGTTTCTCAGGTCCATGGCAGTTCTGGGCATTCAGGTTCCTCAGAGATGAGTTTGACACCCATTCTTGAGGAAACGTTGATCAAACGTTCTCAGCAGAAGAAGCGAACGTCTCCACTCAACTATAAAGAGAGAGTGTTCGTGCTCACCAAGAGCAGACTCACATATTATGAGCTCAGAGCTGAGGTGAGTCCATGTGCCACAAACACAGATATGTTCTAAGAATGTTTCCATAATGTTCATATTAAGTTTTGAAAACGTTTTTGAATGTTCTAAAAACTTTTTTTGGTTATGCGAGGGAACATTCCATTTTATCATTCTTCAAATATTGTGGGAACATTAGTTTTGAATGTTCTCTGAACGTTCTGAAACAACAAGGAAAATTCCACTTGAGCGTCATGAGAAGAGCTGTGGTTCTGTTTCTCAGGTCCATGGCAGTTCTGGGCGTTCAGGTTCCAAACAAGCAGTAACATTTAAAAAACATTCCATGAGCGATGTATAAATACTGTTATTGTGCTAAAGTTTTGAGAACATTATTAAAAAAAAAAAAGCACTTTATAAAAGCGCTATATAAATAAAGGTGACTTAAAGACCAGATAACTCTGAACGAATGTTCTATTAACGTTACTGGAAGAACGTTTGTTTATAACTTTGGCAGAATGTTGCCTGTTATCTGTAAAACTGCTTTAATGTCTGAGATTCAAACTGCATTCACTGTGTTTTGCAGAAGAGGTTCAAGAAGGGCTCAGTGGAGCTGCAGAGGATCAAGTGTGTGGAGATCGTGAAGAACAGCACCACCATCATCCCCTGCCAGAACAAATATCCCTTTCAGGTCTTTATTCCCAACATAAACTCAACTCAACTCAACTCTACTTTTAACCTCAGTCAAACATTCAAGCAGGGACTGAATGGCACATTTATGCCCATGCTTCAGCGGCAAATGAACAGATGAAAGTGAATCCCAAATTTCTCAAAAATAGAACCTAGGAGGAGCATATAAAGGAAAATAAAATTGGTCCCAGGATAGAACCCTGAGGAACCCCACACACAACAGTAGAAGAATAATCCCCTACACTAACTGAAAAGGTCCTATCTTTCAAATAGGAAGAAAACCATTTCAGAGCTAACCCCTGAATACCAACCTGATCCCCAAAACGATCAATAAGAATATTATGATCAACTGTTTCAAATGCCGCGGTAAGATCTAACAGAAGTAGTTTCCAGAATCAGTGACTCGTAGGATGTCATTAGAGACCCTCAAAAGAGCAGACTCTGCAGCAAATTTTCATGATATACGACAGATTTTTATAGTACACTCTTAAAAATAAAGTTTTATTTTTATTGGCATTTATTGGTTCCATGAAGAACCTTTAAAGGTTTAGTTCACCCATCTTCAGAACATAAATTATGATATTTTTGATGATTTAAAACACATGACTGTTTTAAATATGTCTTTAGTAGCTTTCTGGGCATTTGAAAGTGTTAATTATCTTGCTGGCAATGCAGGCCTCACTGAGCCATCGGATTTTATCAAAAATATCTTAATTTGTGTTCTGAAGATGAATGAAGGTCTTCCAGGTGTAGAACGACATTAGGGTGAGTAATAAATGACAGAACTTTCATTTTTGGGTGAACTAACCCTTTAACATCCATGGAACCACTAAAGGTTCTTTAGATTATTAAAATGTTCTTCACTTTAGGAAAACAACGGTTCTTTCAAAACACGAGACACGTGCTGTTAGTGTTCAGCGGAAGTCTGAAAACAGACTGATCAGATCAAACACTGAATAAAGGAACAATCTCTTTCTCTCTCTCTTCAGGTCGTTCATGATTCGAACACATTGTATATTTTTGCTCCCAGTAATGAGAGTCGAAGCATTTGGGTCCAGAACATCAAGGAAGGTCAGTGAGATTCTCATGAACACATCTGACGGGTTTTATTAATCCATGATCTTTATAAGGAACATGTATTTCTGTAATGTACTCTACATAAATAAGCTCTCGCACTCACATGCCCAAAACCACCAAAACTACAGAAGAAATAGTCACATTTCCACAGTCGACGCAGAACTGACGCACTGTTGAGGAATGAAGAGCCAGACAAACATATCAGAAATAAATCATCTAAAAAGACTATTTTCTTCTGTCTTTAAACATGATGTAGTAGATAATCGTCCCCGATCACCTTCGTTTGAATCTCTTTTCACACACACTTGGTTTCAAAGCTTTACATAAATTCATAATGTTTATGTTTGTAATGTCTTAATGTCTTTTAGTTTCGTATGGAAACACATTTCTGCTACACAAGTAAAAATAATCAGGCTTTGGTAATTCATAATTATGACATGAAAAGACATACTAGATGAAATTATGAGATGAAAAGCCACAATTATGATTTAAAAAAGTCATAATTATGAGATAAAAAACTCAAAATACTTTTTTAATGACATTTTATGTCAGAATTTTGACTCTTTATGTCAATTTCGACATTTTAATGTCATAATTATGACTTTTTAAGTTACAGCTTTGACATATCTCATTATGACTTAGTATGTCATAGATTTGACTTTTTATATAATAATCCTAATAATTATAACTTTTTTTAGTCATAATTTCAAATTTTAATCTCATAAATATTACTTAGTATGTCACAATTTTGACTTTTTATATAATAATAATAATTATAACTTTTTTAGTCATAATTTTAACTTTTCATCTCATAAATTCGACTTAGTATGTCATAATTTTGACATTTTTATAATAATAATAATAATAATAATTATAACTTTTTTTTTAGTCATTTCAATCTTTCATCTCATAAATATGACTTAGTATGTCATAATTTGGATTTTACATCATAGATATGATTCTCCAAAAGCATGATTATTTTCTTATGTGGCAGAAATGGGCTTCTGTGGGTTTGGATCTGCCGACAGGAGAGTTTACATCTGGAGATGATATAAACCATCAACCGGATGAGATTAGATATTAGTACTGTATATAGATCTGATATTAGTTTATATGTCTTTATGTCAGTATATGAATGTGGCTGAGGTTGGATATATAAAGTCATACAATAGTTCAGCTGAAGTTAGTGATTGGGTTTGAGCTGATGTGAATCACATGATGCATATATTTTGGTGGTTTCACCAGTGACGTCAATGAAAGTCACACATTAATACTTATACGTGATGACACATGATATCTTTAGTGCCCCAGTGTTGAAGCCGAGGTCAGCTGTGTTTTGACTGTTTGTGTGTCCTGTGCTCCAGAGATAAAGAACAACGCTCAGATCGCAGCCAAGTATCACCCTCAGTTCTGGCAGGAGGGTGAATGGCTGTGCTGCGGGCAGATGGACAAACTCGCGCCTGGCTGCGAGGGATACAATTTATTCGGAGACGGTGAGAACCTGCCAGTCAAACATGGACTAGGTCATCACAGTCTTCTGTGATTCATCTCTGCTTACATTAAAAAGCTTTGAAACTCAAAATCAATTAAATCTAAACTTTATATTTGAATAACAAATAATGGCCCAGATTTACTAAAAGTAAAAGTTTACTCCGCCCATTTCACGCTCCTCTGCATACACTTTGAAAGCCACGCCTACATCTCAATATACAAATCACTAACTGACCCACAGAACCAAGCCCCACCAATTTGATGTTTTTTGATAATCCATTTTACTCAGATATCAAGAATCAGCATTCTCCTATACCGCAGAATTTGTTTATTTTCCTGTATTGTAAAAAATCTCTCTTCCTCACAGTTTCCCGTAAACCTCTTCCTCCTGTTCCTGGAGACGAGAGCAGTGGCTCGACGGTGAGTTTACTGATCAGATCAGCGTGAATCTGCTCTGAACCGATGCTGCATCACATGATTTATGTATTAATGAGTCTCATGTCTTTAATTGGTGTTTTTTGCCACAAGGCTCGACGGCCGCCCCCTCCCCCGCCACAGGAAGCACAGGAAGAGGCGGGGCCTCAAGAGGAAGTGGTGATCGCGCTGTATGACTTTGAAGGGCTGGAGACTCATGATTTGACGCTGAAGAAGGGTGAAGAGTATGTGATCCTGGAGAAGTGTGACGTCAACTGGTACAAGGCGCGGGACAAACACGGGTGCGTCTGATGCGGTGAACCAACTATCATGTGGCCACCTCTGGGCTCTCAAACCCGCAACTATGACCTTTTCTGTGTCCATTTCTGTGCTGAAAATCCTTTACATAATTTGATGTTTGGGTCAAAAATAACATTTTGAATCACTTGTAAATCTCTCATTATACTATCTTATAACCAAATATTAAATTTAACTTTTTTGTCAGCTTGTTTTCTGTTAATTAGCACAGGTTTTATCTTTCTTTTTGGAGTTGATATTGCAAGTATTATGGTTGTGTTGCAGAGAGGAGGGCTACATCCCAAGCAACTATGTGACTGAAAAAGAATCAGACACACTGGAGCAGTTCATGTGAGTCATATCAGACACTAAAGGAGTTTGGACTCATTACAACTAATTCTCCTCATGTTAGAATAGAATAGAAACAGTGATGAAGACCAATGAAAACACGCTAATATTTGAGCTGCTCAAGCTTTATCAAACATCCACATGTGTCCAAGCATTGTGTGTGTGTGTGTGTGCGCGTGTATGTGTATATATATATATATATATATATAAAACCCAAATTCCGGAAATGTTGGGATGTTGTTTTAATTTGAATAAAATGAAAACTAAAAGACTTTCAGATCACATGAGCCAATATGTTATTCACAATAGAACATAGACAACATAACAAATGTTTAAATAGAGAAATTTTACAATTTTATGCACAAAATGAGCTCATTTCAAATTTGATGCCTGCTACAGCTCTCAAAAAAGTTAGGACGGGCGCATGCTTATCATGGTGTAGCATCTCCTCTTCTTTTCAAAGCGGTGTGAAGACGTCTGGGCATCGATGTTATGAGTTTCTGGAGTTTTGGTGTTAGAATTTGGTCCCATTCTTACCTGATATAGGTTTCCAGCTGCTGAAGAGTTCGTGGTCATCTTTCGTTTAATGATGCACCAAATGTTCTCTATAGGTGAAAGATCTGGACTGCAGGCAGGCCAATTCAGCACCCGGACTTGGACTTGGACTCGTCTGACCATAGAACACTTTTCCACTTTGAAACAGTCCATTTTAAATGAGCCTTGACCCACAGGACACGACGGCGCTTCTGGACCATGTTCACATATGACTTCCTTTTTGCATGATAGAATTTAGTTGGCATCTGCAGATGGCACGGCGGATTGTGTTTACCGACAGTGGTTTCTGGAAGTATTCCTGGGCCCATTTAGTAATGTCATTGACACAATCATGCCGATGAGTGATGCAGTGTCGTCTGAGGGCCTGAAGACCACGGGCATCCAGTAAAGGTCTTCGGCCTTGTCCCTTATGCACAGAGATTTCTCCAGTTTCTCTGAATCTTTTGATGATGTTATGCACTGTAGATGATGAGATTTGCAAAGCCTTTGCAATTTGATGTTGAGGAACATTGTTTTCCCACAATCTTTTTATGCACTCTTTCACAGCTCTGCCCATCTTTACTCCTGAGAGACTCTGCCTCTCTAAGACATCCCATTTATAGCTAATCATGTTACAGACCTGATATCAATTAACTTAATTAGTTGCTAGATGTTCTCCCAGCTGAATCATTTCAAAATTTCTTGCTTTTTCAGCCATCTGTTGCCCCCATGCCAACTATTTTGAGACCTGTAGCAGGCATCAAATTTGAAATGAGCTCATTTAGTGGATAAAAGTGTAAAATTTCTCAGTTTAAACATTTGTTATGTTGTCTATGTTCTGTTGTGAATAAAATATTGGCTCATGTGATTTGAAAGTCTTTTAGTTTTCATTTTATTCAAATTTAAAAAACGTCCCAAAGTTTCCGGGATTCGGGTTTTTCATGTCCTTCTAAAATCCAACTGAATATTTGAATGTTTATGTTTAATTAATATATATTTATTTTCATATGTTTCTATGAATTTTGTTAGGGTTGTAGTTTTGTGTTTTATGTTTCAGATGGTTCTGTAAAAATGTGAATCGCAACAAAGCTGAAGAGCAGCTCAAGAAAGAGGTGAGTGTGTGTGTGTGTGTGTGTGTGTCTGTGTTTGTGTGTGTGTGTGTGAGTGTGTGTGTGTAGTGTCAGTGTGAACATTTAACACAGTTTAATAATGTGTTTAGGGTAAAGAAGGGGGATTTATGGTTCGAGTGTCCAGCAATACAGGGACATACACTGTGTCACTGTACACCAGGAGCACAGGGTGAGACTCTCACACACACACACACACTCATGATGTGATGCTGAGAGTGTATGTTGATGGTAATAGTCTTTGCTGGTTTTCAGGGATGGAAGTGGAGCAGCTACAGTCAGACATTACCAGATCAAAGAAACACAAAGTTCACCAAAACAGTTTTACCTGGCAGAGAAATACATCTTCAGCAGTATTCCTGAGCTGATCGAGTACCACAAACACAACGCCGGAGGACTGGTGTCCAGACTCCGTCATCCTGTCGGTGATCAGATGAGAGAAGCTCCGACCACAGCAGGATTCAGCTACGGTAACAGCTGTTCACACACCGGCCGTCACACACTAAACGACGGAAATTAAACCAAACATTCGATGCTTAGAGACGCATGACAAAAGAGAACAAATTGCGTGATAGAATCAGCTCAAAGTATGTATGTTTCATAGAAAACACACTGAACACACACACACTGAACACACACACACACACACACTGAATACACACTGAACACACACTGAACACACATTAAACACACACTGAACGAACACACTGAACACACACACAAACTGAATACACTGAACACACACTGAATACACACTGAGCACAATGAACACACACACACTGAATACACACTGAACACACACACACTGAACACACACACACTGAATACACACTGAACACACACACACTGAACACACACTGAACACACACACAATGAATACACACCGAACACACACACACTGAACACATACTGAACACATACTGAATACACACTGAACACATACTGAACACATACTGAATACACACTGAACACACACTGAATACACACTGAACACACACACACTGAATACACACTGAATACACACTGAACACACACTGATTACACACTGAACACACACTGAACATACACACACTGAACACACACACAATGAATACACACCGAACACACACACACTGAACACATACTGAACACATACTGAATACACACTGAATACACACTGAACACACACTGATTACACACTGAACACACACTGATTACACACTGAACACACACTGAACACACACACACTGAACACACACTGGACACACACTGAATACACACTGAACACACACTGAACACACACTGAACACACACTGAATACACACTGAATACACACTGAACACACACTGAATACACACTGAACACACACTGAACAAAGACACACTGAACACAGACACACTGAACACGTACTGAACACAGACACACTGAACACGTACTGAACACAGACACACTGAACACACACTGAACACACACACACTGAATACACACTGAACACAGACAAACTGAACACACACTGAACACAGACACACTGAACACACACTGAACACAGACACACTGAACACGCACTCAACACAGACTGAACACATACTGAACACATACTGAATATACACTGAACACACACTGAATACACACTGAATACACACTGAACACACACTGAATACACACTGAACACACACTGAATACACACTGAACACACACTGAATACACACTGAACACACACTGAACACACACACACTGAATACACACTGAACACACACTGAACACACACACACTGAATACACACTGAACACACACTGAACACACACACACACTGAATACACACCGAACACACACACACACTGAACACACACTGAACACATACTGAACACATACTGAACACACACTGAACACACACTGAATACACACTGAACACACACTGAACACACACTGAACACACACTGAATACACACTGAACACACACTGAACACACACACTGAACACACACACACTGAATACACACTGAACACACACACACTGAATACACACTGAACACACACACTGAATACACACTGAACACACACTGAACACACTGAATACACTGAACACACACACACACTGAATACACACTGAACACACACACACTGAATACACACTGAACACACACACACTGAATACACACTGAACACGCACTGAACACAGACACACTGAACACGCATTGAACACAGACACACTGAATACACACTGAACACACACTGAATACACACTGAACACGCACTGAACACAGACACACTGAACACGCATTGAACACAGACACACTGAATACACACTGAACACACACTGAATACACACTGAACACGCACTGAACACAGACACACTGAACACGCACTGAACACAGACACACTGAACACGCACTGAACACAGACACACTGAACACGCACTGAACACACACACACTGAATACACACTGAACACGCACTGAACACACACTGAACACACACATACTGAATACACACTGAACACAGAACACACACTGAACACACACACTGAACACACACACACACACTGAACACACACTGAACACACACACACTGAACACACACACACTGAATACACACTGAACACAGACACACTGAACACACACTGAACACACACTGAACACGCACTGAACACAGACACACTGAACACGCACTGAACACACACACACTGAATACGCACTGAACAGACACACTGAACACACACTGAACACAGACACACTGAACACACACTGAACACAGACACACTGAACACGCACTGAACACAGACACACTGAACACGCACTGAACACACACGCACTGAACACACACACACTGAATACGCACTGAACACAGACACACTGAACACAGACACACTGAACACGCATTGAACACAGACACACTGAATACACACTGAACACACACTGAATACACACTGAACACGCACTGAACACAGACACACTGAACACGCATTGAACACAGACACACTGAATACACACTGAACACACACTGAATACACACTGAACATGCACTGAACACAGACACACTGAACACGCACTGAACACAGACACACTGAACACGCACTCAACACAGACTGAACACATACTGAACACATACTGAATATACACTGAACACACACTGAATACACACTGAACACACACTGAACACACACACACTGAATACACACTGAATACACACTGAACACACACTGAACACACACTGAACACACACTGAATACACACTGAACACACACTGAACACACACACACTGAATACACACTGAACACACACTGAACACACTGAACACACACTGAATACACACTGAACACACACTGAACACACACACACTGAATACACACTGAACACACACTGAACACACTGAACACACACACACTGAATACACACTGAACACACACTGAACACACACACACTGAATACACACCGAACACACACACACACTGAACACACACTGAACACATACTGAATACACACTGAACACACACTGAATACACACTGAACACACACACTGAACACACACTGAACACACACACACTGAATACACACTGAACACACACACTGAACACACACTGAATACACACTGAACACACACTGAATACACACTGATTACACACTGAACACACACTGATTACACACTGAACACACACTGAACACACACACACTGAACACACACTGGACACACACTGAATACACACTGAACACACACTGAACACACACTGAACACACACTGAATACACACTGAATACACACTGAACACACACTGAATACACACTGAACACACACTGAACAAAGACACACTGAACACAGACACACTGAACACGTACTGAACACAGACACACTGAACACGTACTGAACACAGACACACTGAACACACACTGAACACACACACACTGAATACACACTGAACACAGACAAACTGAACACACACTGAACACAGACACACTGAACACACACTGAACACACACTGAACACAGACACACTGAACACGCACTCAACACAGACTGAACACATACTGAACACATACTGAATATACACTGAACACACACTGAATACACACTGAATACACACTGAACACACACTGAATACACACTGAACACACACTGAATACACACTGAACACACACTGAATACACACTGAACACACACTGAACACACACACACTGAATACACACTGAACACACACTGAACACACACACACTGAATACACACTGAACACACACTGAACACACACACACACTGAATACACACCGAACACACACACACACTGAACACACACTGAACACATACTGAACACATACTGAACACACACTGAACACACACTGAATACACACTGAACACACACTGAACACACACACTGAACACATACACACTGAACACACACACTGAATACACACTGAACACACACACTGAACACACACTGAATACACACTGAACACACACTGAATACACACTGAACACACACACACTGAATACACACTGAACACACACACTGAATACACACTGAACACACACTGAACACACTGAATACACTGAACACACACACACACTGAATACACACTGAACACACACACACTGAATACACACTGAACACACACACACTGAATACACACTGAACACGCACTGAACACAGACACACTGAACACGCATTGAACACAGACACACTGAATACACACTGAACACACACTGAATACACACTGAACACGCACTGAACACAGACACACTGAACACGCATTGAACACAGACACACTGAATACACACTGAACACACACTGAATACACACTGAACACGCACTGAACACAGACACACTGAACACGCACTGAACACAGACACACTGAACACGCACTGAACACAGACACACTGAACACGCACTGAACACACACACACTGAATACACACTGAACACGCACTGAACACACACTGAACACACACATACTGAATACACACTGAACACAGAACACACACTGAACACACACACTGAACACACACACACACACTGAACACACACTGAACACACACACACTGAACACACACACACTGAATACACACTGAACACAGACACACTGAACACACACTGAACACACACTGAACACGCACTGAACACAGACACACTGAACACGCACTGAACACACACACACTGAATACGCACTGAACAGACACACTGAACACACACTGAACACAGACACACTGAACACACACTGAACACAGACACACTGAACACGCACTGAACACAGACACACTGAACACGCACTGAACACACACGCACTGAACACACACACACTGAATACGCACTGAACACAGACACACTGAACACAGACACACTGAACACGCATTGAACACAGACACACTGAATACACACTGAACACACACTGAATACACACTGAACACGCACTGAACACAGACACACTGAACACGCATTGAACACAGACACACTGAATACACACTGAACACACACTGAATACACACTGAACATGCACTGAACACAGACACACTGAACACGCACTGAACACAGACACACTGAACACGCACTCAACACAGACTGAACACATACTGAACACATACTGAATATACACTGAACACACACTGAATACACACTGAACACACACTGAACACACACACACTGAATACACACTGAATACACACTGAACACACACTGAACACACACTGAACACACACTGAATACACACTGAACACACACTGAACACACACACACTGAATACACACTGAACACACACTGAACACACTGAACACACACTGAATACACACTGAACACACACTGAACACACACACACTGAATACACACTGAACACACACTGAACACACTGAACACACACACACTGAATACACACTGAACACACACTGAACACACACACACTGAATACACACCGAACACACACACACACTGAACACACACTGAACACATACTGAATACACACTGAACACACACTGAATACACACTGAACACACACACTGAACACACACTGAACACACACACACTGAATACACACTGAACACACACACTGAACACACACTGAATACACACTGAACACACACTGAATACACACTGAACACACACACTGAACACACACTGAACACACACTGAATACACACTGAACACACACTGAATACACACTGAACACACACACACTGAATACACACTGAACACACACACTGAATACACACTGAACACACACTGAACACACTGAATACACTGAACACACACACACACTGAATACACACTGAACACACACACACTGAATACTGATCGAGTACCACAAACACAACGCCGGAGGACTGGTGTCCAGACTCCGTCATCCTGTCGGTGATCAGATGAGAGAAGCTCCGACAACACACATTAAACACACACTGAACGAACACACTGAACACACACACAAACTGAATACACTGAACACACACTGAATACACACTGAGCACAATGAACACACACACACTGAATACACACTGAACACACACACACTGAACACACACACACTGAATACACACTGAACACACACACACTGAACACACACTGAACACACACACAATGAATACACACCGAACACACACACACTGAACACATACTGAACACATACTGAATACACACTGAACACATACTGAACACATACTGAATACACACTGAACACACACTGAATACACACTGAACACACACACACTGAATACACACTGAATACACACTGAACACACACTGATTACACACTGAACACACACTGAACATACACACACTGAACACACACACAATGAATACACACTGAACACACACACACTGAACACATACTGAACACATACTGAATACACACTGAACACACACTGAATACACACTGAACACACACACACTGAATACACACTGAATACACACTGAACACACACTGATTACACACTGAACACACACTGAACACACACTGAACACACACTGAACACACACACACTGAACACACACTGGACACACACTGAACACACACTGAATACACACTGAATACACACTGAACACACACTGAATACACACTGAACACACACTGAATACACACTGAATACACACTGAACACACACTGAACAAAGACACACTGAACACAGACACACTGAACACGTACTGAACACAGACACACTGAACACACACTGAACACACACACACTGAACACGCACTCAACACAGACTGAACACATACTGAACACATACTGAATATACACTGAACACACACTGAATACACACTGAATACACACTGAACACACACTGAATACACACTGAACACACACTGAATACACACTGAACACACACACACTGAATACACACTGAACACACACTGAACACACACTGAATACACACTGAACACACACTGAACACACACACACTGAATACACACCGAACACACACTGAACACACTGAACACACACACACTGAACACACATTGACACTCTATACATATAAAGAGCTGTAGAAATAAAGCTGACGTGATGTATGATGAATGCTGTGTGTTGTGCAGATAAATGGGAGATCAACCCGTCGGAGCTGACCTTCATGAAGGAGCTGGGCAGCGGTCAGTTTGGAGTGGTGCGACTGGGCAAATGGAGGGCGCAGCATAAAGTGGCCATTAAAACCGTCAGGGAAGGAGCCATGAGTGAAGATGATTTCATAGAGGAGGCCAAGATCATGATGTAGGAGTCACACACTCATGAACCTCACCGTGAGGATCAGGTCCGAGTGTTTGGCTCATGTGTCTCGTGTGCCCGCAGGAATCTGTCTCACCGTAACCTGGTGCAGCTGTACGGCGTTTGTACCCAACAGAAGCCCATCTACCTGGTGACGGAGTTCATGGAGCTGGGCTGCCTGCTCAACTACCTGCGGCAGCGGAGAGGAGCGCTGGGATCGCAGGACCTGCTGGGAATCTGCCACGATGTGAGTCAAGGAATGCAGCATCTGGAGCAGAACGGATTTATCCACAGAGACCTGGTCAGAAAACACACACACATACACAACAGAGCTGTGATCAGATCTTTTCATAGCTGCATGTTTCAGTGTTACAGTTTAGGAAGTATTCTGTTATGTATGGAAACTTGTTTCCACCATGGAATTTTAAAAAAATGGGTTATTTGGCGACTCTGGTGTCTTTCAGGCGGCCAGGAACTGTCTGGTTAACAGCTCGCTGGTGGTGAAGGTCTCGGACTTTGGGATGACCAGGTATCAGTCCATCACATCTGTTCCCACAGAACATAAAATCGTAGTATCCTACTTGTTAACCTTCAATCATTTTAGATCGAAAGATTTCATATCGAATTGCTAAATATTTTACTTTATCGGAATGGTAGGAATCTTTTATGCCACTAGCTATATGAACACAAACAAAAACTGTAGACATGGTTAGATGTTTCTGTTCTCCTGCAGGTACGTTCTGGATGATCAGTACTGGAGTTCATCCGGAGCAAAGTTCCCGGTCAAATGGTCTCCTCCTGAAGTCTTCAACTTCTGCAAATACAGCAGTAAATCTGACGTCTGGTCCTTCGGTCAGTGTCTAGAATAGATCAGGTCCTGATCTCCTGATTCCAGCTTTATTTATTTCTACAGTGAATCTTTATGGAGTACAGATCGTGTCAAAGCAGCTTCACAATCATAAACAGGAAAATAACTGAATCAGTGATAAAAACTTCATCAAATATGAGTCAGATTCAACTGTAAAGCAGCTCTAGAAAGACAATAGTCATTATTCAAATCAATTTAGTCCAGTTTGATTCAATTCAGTTCAATAACAGTATCAATGTTGCAAAGTTCATCAATTATGAAACAAATTCATTTCAGTTCAGTTTGATTCAATTCAGTTCAATAACTGTCAATGTTGCAAAGTTCATCAATTATTAAACAAATTCAATTTCATCTAGAAGCAGCTCTGGAGTAGACAATAGAATCATTATTCAGATGAATTCACTTCATGTTTCGATGGTGTCACAGTCAGATCAATGTTACTGTATGTTAAGTGTCTTGTGAAGGTGAAATGAGCTCAGACGGTTGACGTCACTGTTGTTGCGCTTGTTTTCTTCAGGTGTGTTAATGTGGGAAGTGTTTACGGAAGGAAAGATGCCGTTTGAACACAATCAAAACCATGAGGTGGTGATGATGGTCACTCAGGGACATCGGCTCTATCGGCCCAAAAAAGCAGGCTCCTCACATCTACAACATTATGCAGATGTGCTGGATGGAGGTAACATCTGTTCGTGTGTCATCAGTGATTCACATGATGATTGATTTTATCTGATGCTGATGTGTGGTGCTGAATGTGTGTGTTTTCCTCAGAGAGCCGACGAGCGGCCGACCTTCACCAAGATCTCACAGTTGATCACTGACGAGCTGGAGGACGATGGACCTGAATCCTGAGCTCTGATTGGATGGTCTGACGCTCCAGTCCAGTGGTCACGTGACGAGCTCACGGAGGCTCGGCGCCGCAGCACGCGTGTGCATGTGACATGTCTGCATCTCCGCATGAACTGACTCCTCCTCATATGAGGCCTTTATTTATGACTCTGTTCCCTCCAGTCAGAATGTGTGGAAGCCCGTTTCTGCCACAGCAGAAAAATTCTCTGAATTATGACATAGAATGTCATAATTACGACTTTCTAAGTCATAATTATGAGATAAAAAGTGGAAAATATGACTATGTCTGGCTTTTTGTCATAATTTCAATTTGTCATCTCATAATTATGACTCAGTATATCATAATTCCGAATTATGCCATAATTATGATTTACAAAAGCATGATTTCTTTGCTTATGTGGCAGAAATGAGCTTCCATAAGTGTGTTGATCTACTGTAAAGTGTCGAATAAACCTCAGATGGTCGTTGACCGAGTCAGTGTCAATCAACTCTCTCTCACACACACACACACACAGACTGTATTTTCCTCACTCATTTCAATCATCATAATTAATTAATGAACACAAGCGCTAATCAGCCTCCTGATCCCGAGTGAACGCACACACACACACTCACACAGGTGCCGGTTTGTAAGGACGCGATGTCGGATTCCTCATGATTATGAAGGTAAGACGCACTCAAACACACTCAGAAAGCAGAAGGAAGCAGGAAGGATGTCGCTCATGTAGAAACATCAGCCCTTGTGAAAGAACCGACTGTACGTGACACTCGTGACTCGACGCGCGCGCGTTTGTGTCGTTACTGTAAACTGAGAGGCGGCGCTTTATTGAGTTAAAGTGAAGCTTTATGCGGTTTGACATGCAAATACGAACGTTTCCTCTATTGACCTCAGCAGCTTTGAGTCGCTTCAGTTCTCTCTCTGTGTGTGTGTGTGTGTGTGTGTGTGAGAGAGAGAGAGAGAGAGAGAGAGTGTATTTTACATTCATACTGACGATATTTTCAGATTTAAAGGAACAGAAAAAAAGATAGTTTTGTCATTATTTACTCGTTCATGTCGTTCAAACCGTATAAACAAGCCGACGGAAACGTATGTTTATAGAAGCTTATTCCCGCCACAGAATAAAAACTAGGACTTTATCTCACAATTCGGACTTTTTTACTTCACAATTCTGAAAGTCAAAATTGCAAAATGTTTACTTGCAATTGCAAGAAAAAAAGTCAGATTTGTGAGGTAAAAATTCGCAGTTACCATTTTTATTTTGTGGCACAAACAAATTTAAAAAAAAAAACAAACACAATAATTTGTGAATTAAGAACGTAAGATTTTTAAAAAAGAAAAGAAAAAAACGCATCTGTGCTGTCGTGTCTCTGGACCGGAGCAGACTGTGCTTGCGTGGTTCACCTGACACTAACGAGAAAACGGACTTCATTCGCGTCAATGTAAAGCATATTTACACTGTCTGAATTGTTCCCTATCCTCTATATCAGTGGTTCCCAAACCTGTCCTGGAGGACCCCCAGCACTGCACAGTTTGGATGTCTTTCTCATCTAACACACCTTATTCAACTCATCAGCTCATTAGAAGAGACTGCAAGACCTGAAGTAGGTGTGTCAGATAAGAGCGACATACAAAATGTGCAGGGCTGGGGGTCCTTCAGGACAGGTTTGGGAACCACTGCTCTGTATAGTGCACTATGTGCCATTCACCATATAGAAACTAGTAAATGTGTGAACAAATGGCCGATTTCAGCCGCAGCTTCAGCGTCTGTTTATAGTGTAGGAGGGGGCGGGACTTCAGATTCTAGAGAGAATTTGATTGGACAGAAGATTTGATGAGAAGCTGAAGTGTGCGGAGATGTCATGAAAATCAGTGATCCATTTTAGCGGAAGTTAAAAACTGTAAGTTTTGAATGCGTATTATTTATATCTCCTAAATGTGAATTTTGTCATTGTTTTGGAACACACACTTATTAATAACCTTAAGGCTAACATATTCATACTAAAAGATAAAAAAACCTTACATTTTCATTTCAGGGGGACTTTAAAATGAAAAAAAGACAAGCCAAAATAACAGTAGATAAATATGAATATTTATAAATAAACCATGCTGAAAATCAACCTATTTGAAAAACGTTGTTAGCTGATGCTAACTGGGTAGCTAACTAGGTAGCTGATGCTAACTTGAGGTAATTTTTAAATATAAAGTCTAAATATTTTTATTCAACCACCTAGTTTACATTTGATGGAAAAACAAAGGATGTGATGTTCAGAACCATAGACTGTAAAAAAAGGTAACTACAGTAAGTTATGATAGTGGGAAGCAATGCATTTTACCCCGCAGACTTAGTTTGAAAAAAAAAATGGTAATTTTTCCTTAAATAACATGTACTCCCTAACTACAGGCCTTACTATTCTCATATCATGTATAACTGTGATTTTCAGCAAAACAACAAGCTTTAAAGGGGAGGTTGATTATGATTTCACTTTTTTAACTTTAGTTAGTGTGTAATGTTGCTGTTTGATCATAAACAACATCTGCAAAGTTACAACACTCAAAGGGAGATATTTTCTTTTACAGAAATCACTTTTTAAATGGCTGGTAGAGACTACAACGAGCTTTATCCCGGGTTGGTGACATCACTAACCCTAAAATTAACATAAACCCCGCCCCCGAGAACACTCAACAAAGGGGGTGTCGCCATGTTGGGCTGCTTTAGAGAAGAGGAAGAGTTGTTGTAGGAGAGTGTTGTTCATTTTACGCCGGACTGCTTCACAAACGAGGGTCAATTCAACACAAAAGATTAACATGACGGCACATGCTAGTGGATGAGTTGAATCAACTCCACAGCAACTACATAAATTTATCCACTAACCATTCAGAAACGTCTAAAAGTTGTAACTTCTTCCTGAGTCTCTCCATCAGTGTCGACTCCGGTTTGAACAATGTAAGGCTGAACACCGTTACTGACAATCCTCATTTTGTCTGCGTGAGATTCTCCAGCTTTGTTGTTGTTGTTGAGCTGTTAAAGCTCCGCCCTCTTCTGGAAAGGGGGCCGGGAGCAGCAGCTCATTTGCATTTAAAGGGACACACACAAAAACGGCGTGTTTTTGCTCACACCCAAATAGGGGCAAATTTGACAAGCTATAATAAATGATCTGTGGGGTATTTTGAGATGAAACTTCACAGACACATTCTGGAGACACCAGAGACTTACATTACATCTTGTGAAAGGGGCATAATAGGTCCAGTTTAAAACACTTTTTTTTCTTACTGCTGAAAATTAGATTACTTTCTGTGAAATCTGTTTTCTCTCAGCTCTCATCAGTGTAAGCTTCACTTCTACATCACTTGTGTCAACTGAGTCCATAGCAACAACAAAAAATGTATCTTGACTTATCTAGTTGTTATTTTGTGTTATTTTTATTTTGTAAAGCTTCAAGGATGCAACGATCACTGTGTACCAAAACATACGAATGAGATCCTATGAATTCATATGAATTATGAAATGTAAAATGGTTACGAATTGCACTGAGATCATGTTGAAAAGACTTCCGTTGTTCTACGGAAAGCAAAAGAAGATATTTTCAGAAATGACACAAGAGCAAATGATGTCATGGTGTTTTTTCATATTCATATTTTTGAACTGAGGTCACACACACTGAAGGTGATTATTTCTAGTTAATGATCCTGATGCACCGTTTCAGTGCAAAGATGTCTAACAATGTGTTTACTTTCTGTAGATTATCGGTCAGTGTGATTCTTGCTTGAATCATGTGACGCTTGAGTCTTTAATGAGGTCTAAAGGTTTTTAAAGGGGAAATGCTACAGCAAAATGGGTTTGAACAGAACATTTATGAAGACTCTAAAACTTCACAGGCTTTTTTTGGTAGCAGGCCTAAATTTAGGTTGGATTAGATTTCATTTAATCGTATTTTAGGCCTAACTGGTTTAAATGCGCTGGTGATGATTGTGGAAAATGCTGAAGAATGTTTCGGTTCAGTGGACTGAATAATGTGAGTTCAGCAGCTGACGGACGGCGTCATTGACACTGACTTGAGTTTAAACTGGCCTGAGATCCGCGTGTCGTGATGGAGAAAGTTGTGTGAGCGTGAGAATGGCTGTTCAGGTTAAATGTCAAATGTTCGGTCTTGTAACAGCTTGTAAAGCAATCTCTTTACAGCATTAAAGATTCATCCTCCAAATTTGTAGGATTTTCAATGATTCATGAGCTGGAAAAATCCTTAATGTGACATTGATCTTCAGCCAAAACATCATTGTTTCGACCAAACACACACTGGGAGGAACAAAACCACAGTACTGAACGACACACACACACATAAAGAATATTTCAACACGACACCACTTCCTCATTCACACACATACACACACACACACACACACATCCCATCTCATCGTGTGTGTGTTTTCAGATGTCCCAGCTTTACTCCCGTGTGACCTTTCATCATGTGATCGGGAAGGCGGCGGTTAAGGGGTGGTGTTACCGTGGACTGTCAATCACACGCAGCGTCCAGGACAACCAGTTCTGTGCTGTCAATCCACGATTCATCGCCGTGGTGACAGAGTGTACAGGAGGAGGGGCCTTCATTGTCATTTCTGTCCGTCATGTAAGGCCACACCCCCTTTGACCCAACACCACACAGCCTGCTCTGATCCAGGGTGTGTGTGTCAGTGTGTGTTGTGTGTGTTTCAGACGGGCCGTGTGAGTCCTCTGCATCCACGTGTGTGCGGTCACAGCGCTCGAGTGCTGGACGTCAAGTGGGACCCGTTTAACGACCTGCGCATCGCGTCCTGCTCGGAGGACTGTACGGTCAGTTTCCATGGTGACCTGTTCAGTAGTCCTGGTCTCCATGACAAAACGATCATCCTGTCATCACTTACTCGCCCTCATGTCAGTCAAACCTGCATGAACACCCCGACGGAAAAATGCACCTACAATTCAGACTTTCTCACCACTTTTGAGTTTAAATCTCATAATTCTGAAAAAAAAAGTCAGAATTGTGAGATATAAATTTGCAATTACTTTTTAATTGTTTTATTCCGATGCAAAAACAAAAAGACAGAATTGCGAGATTTAACGTCAGAATTGTGAGAAAAAAGACAGTTTGCGAGATGTCGAAAAAAAAGTTAAAATTGTAAGATGCAATTGCTTACAATTTCTCGCAGTTCCAGAACTGCGAGAAAAAAAGTCTGAATTGTGAGATAAAAGTTTTTTTTTTTTTCTTCATTTTTCTTGCAATTACAAATTTATATCACAATTTTTTTCAGAATTGCAAGAACAAAAGTCAACGCCTGCGAGGACTTCAGATGACGCAACATCTGGATCAACACGCACATTCCCAAATTTCTATATATCCTAATTATTGTTAATATGTAATTCATTATTTCCAGGAGCTCATTGCTTCTACCTTTAATTAAACTGCTAACAGTGATTGTAAATTAATTGCCTAAATTATTACAGTGTTAGCTAACTGCATTCTCTAAATTGTAATGTTGACATTCTCTGTAAAGCTGCTTTGAAACGATATGTATCGTGAAAAGCACTATACAAATAAATGTGAATTGAATTGAATTATGGGATTTAAACAAAAAAATTGTGAGAAAGAAAGTCTGAAATAAGAATAACCTTGAGAATAAGCTATGGTGGGAATAAGCTTCCATATAAAATAGATGCATTTTTCCGTCAGATTGTTCATGCAGGTTTGACTGACATGAGTGAGAGTGAATGATGTTCACTCGCAACTGCAAGAAAAAAAGTCAAAATTGTGAGAAAAAACTCATGATTACCTTTTTTAATTTTTTTTTAATTAAACAAAAAAAAAAAACAGAAATGTGAGGTGTAAACTCTGTGTGTGTGTGTGTGTGTGTGTGTGTGTGTGTGTGTGTGCAGGTGAAGGTGTGGAACATCCCTCCGAACGGACTGAAGGCTGACCTGAGGTCGCCCAGTAAGGATCTGCTCGCTCATGGCCGCAGGGTGTCGCTCATCGAGTGGCATCCAACCGCCAGAGACCTGCTGCTAAGCTCCGCCTACGACTGCAAAGTATGACAACACACACACTGTTCCCTACTGAGTCGTCTACCTAGACAGCTTTGCTCTCTTAACACGTGGCCTCTGCGAAAGCATATTTTGGCCAGATTCTAAAGGCCCGTTCACACCAGGAGCGATAACTATAATGATAACTATATTAGCGTCCACACAAGCTGATGATATCGTTCTGTTTATTTTAAGCGCACGCTGCAGACTACAGCGCAGGAGCCAGTTCTCCTCTAAACCGTTTAACAGTGTCAACTTAAACATTAATAAGTGTCCTTTAGTCTCTGATGTACTGATGCGCTGGATGTAGATCATGTTTCTGACAAGAGTTTGAAACCATCAGTCTGTCAGTGGTGTGTGTGTGTGTGTGTGTTGTAGGTGTTTGTGTGGCGTTTAGACGCACCGGAGGTGCCGGTGTGTGTGATAAACACACACTCTGAGCTGGTGGTTTGTTTGAGTTTTAATGCAGATGGAAGTCTGTTGGCCACGGCCTGCAAAGACAAGAAGATCCGAATCATCGAGCCGCGGACTGGACGAGTGCTGCAGGTGTGTGTGTGTGTGTGTGTGTGTGTGTGTTTGTGATGACTTACGATGAAGACATGAACTTCATCTATGATGTTCCACTCGTCCAGGAGTCTCGCTGTGGCTCTCGTAAAGTGTCCAGGATCCTGTTCCTGTGGGATCTGAAGATGTTGGTGTCCACGGGAAACTCTTGCTGGAACCAGAGACAGTTTGCCTTGTGGGATCTGGTAACACACACACACACTTGTGTTCAGTGTTGTGTGTGTGTGTGTATTCAGCGGATGTGTTATATGGTGTGTGTGTGTTTGTCCGCAGGAGGATCTGTCCGAGCCGTTATTGGAGGAGGATTTGGATGGAGGTTCAGGGGTCATTTTCCCGTTTTATGATGCCGACACACACATGCTGTATCTGGCTGGAAAGGTCCATTTAGATTTTTTGCAGGGAAAAAAAAACTACTTTTGTGAACTAGTCCTAGACCGTTAGTCAGAACTTCACCAAATTTGGCACAAATCATCTTTAGACAATGAGGACCAAAAGTTATCAAAGGCTTTTTCATAGACTGAACCATTCTCGTATAACACAGCAACGAATATGACGCTGAACGTGCCAAAAATGACACAAGCCTATATCTCTGCAACGCTTTGCCGTATTGAGACAAAACTTGATATGTATTACCACCTCCATAAGCTGAGGGAACATTAGCAGTTTCAGGACAGCGCCATCTATTGGACACAAGATATGATAAAATGGCTATTTTTGCTTATAACTTCAGAAAACTATCCATTTTCAATTTAAATCTTTTCTTTTTCATAAAACAAGACATAATATCTGCTTGAGTCATTTTGCTTGATTTAAGAATTTTTATATATTTGTACTGGAAGAAATGATGTGAACTGTGTCTGTGTCACAGGGCGATGGTAACATTCGCTATTATGAGGTCAGTGCGATGAAACCCTACGTTCACTTCCTGTCTGAATATCGCTCTCCGTCCCCTCAGAGAGGCTTGGGTACACACACATATAGAGTGATGTTGACATGAGCGCTGCTGTGCTCCGGTCTGGACACTCATTGGTTGGTTCATGTGTTTAGGTGTGATGCCCAAGCGTGGCCTGAACGTCAGTGTGTGTGAGGTGTTCCGATTCTACAGGCTGCTCGCCGTCAAAGACATGCTGGAGCCACTGAGCTTCTATGTGCCGCGGAAGGTAAGAGCACGACTGAGACGAGGGCCAATGGGAGGAGTTTATGTGTGGGAGGAGCCTGTTTATAGGAGGAGTCTGTGTTAGGGGTGAGTGTATGTGGGAGGAGCCTGTGTGTGCAAGGAGCTTGTGCATGGGAGGAGCCTGTTGGGGGGTGTATGTGGGAGGAGCCTGGGAGGAGTTTGTGCATGGGAGGAGCCTGTTAGGAGAGTGTATGTGGGAGGAGCCTGTGTGTGGGAGGAGTGTATGTGGGAAGAGCTTGTGCATGGGAGGAGCCTGTTGGGGGAGTGTATGTGGGAGGAGCCTGTGTGTGCAAGGAGCTTGTGCATGGGAGGAGCCTGTTGGGGGGTGTATGTGGGAGGAGCCTGGGAGGAGTTTGTGCATGGGAGGAGCCTGTTGGGGGAGTGTATGTGGGAGGAGCCTGTGTGTGGGAGGAGTATATAGGTTGGAGTACTCAGTGTGTGGGTGGAACATATGGGTGGGAGCAGTCTTGTGTGGGAGGAGCATATGTGGGAGGTGCCTGTGTGTGTGAGGAGCCTGTTTATAGGAGGAGCCTGTGTGTGGAAGGAGCGTATGGGTGGGAGGATTCAGTGTGTGGGAGGAGCATATAGGTTGGAGTACTCAGTGTGTGGGAGGAGCATATGGGTGGGAGGATTCAGTGTGTGGGAGGAGCATATAGGTTGGAGTACTCAGTGTGTGGGAGGAGCATATGGGTGGGAGCAGCCTTGTGTGGGAGGAGCGTATGTGGGAGGTGCCTGTGTGTGTGAGGAGCCTGTGTGTAGAAGGCGCATATCGGTGGGCAGACTCAGTGTGTGGGAGGAGCCTGTTTATGGGGGGAGTCTGTATGTGGGAAGTTTCCCAAGATGTAAATGAAGTTGTGATGGAATGTGATGTGTTTTTGTTTCTGTCAGCAGTCTGAGGGTTTTCATGAGGATATTTATCCCATGACAGCAGCCAATGAACCAGCCATGACCGCAGATGAGTGGCTGATGGGGCAGAACAAAGGTGAGTCAAACTGAATCACATAATCAAGTTTAAAAAGTACAAAAATACATGGTATAAAAGACTAAATTAAATCTGTGCATCATATAAAGCGATCGTATCCCATCAGAAGACTAAACCGCTCGATTCATATTTTCATTTGTTTTCCAAAGTTCAACAAAAGCCTTTCAGGTTGGAACAACATGAGGGCGAGTAAATGCTGCCTTAAAGTGCTTGTGGGAAATAACAACCCAATATGGAACAAATGAATTATATTGTGAACAATAAACTAACTAACTACATCTGTTTCAAATGGACACGCCCCTTACGATGTCACAACTTTAGTTTCCCACTAGTAAACCTGGTATTGTATATTACGAATATTGTTGGATCTTTGACCAGACGCTTTTGTTTCTCTTCTGTAAGTCGCTTTGGATAAAAGCGAATGCTGAATGCATAAATGAAAAAGCTTGGTCATTCATGAGGCCTGAACTCATAATTACGATATTATTATTTTTGGGTGGACGGTCCCTTTAAAGGTGTCATAAAGATGTACAAGCTGCTCCTCCTGCAGGGCCGCTACTGATGTCTCTGAGACCTGGAGCTGAAGCGCTCGACACCAGCCCAACTGAAACAGAGACACCAGCCAATCAGGACACAGAATACCCTCCTGACTTAATCACAGATTTGCAGGACTGGACGGAGGATGACACCCAAAGCCACGACTGGATCTCCTCACGCACATGCTGCGATCTGAACCGGACCGAACCGTCGGAGGTCAGACGCAAACAGCGTTCATGTCACGTAATATTCTCAAAGGTCAGAGGTCGTAATGCTCTGTGCTTGACTCTCACAGGTGTCGCTTCGCCAGCGGGAGGAAACTCAAGATCTGCAGGAGCAACTCAAGCAGAGAGACGATAAAATACGAGAACTGGAGCTGGAGCTGAAGAACATGCGCAACCACATGAGAGCGTCCTTCTGATGGCAGCCAATCACAGCACAGACTGCCAATCACAGCAGCCAATCAAAGAAGAGAATATGGAAAACATTGAGTCCTATGAACTGTTGTGAGGAATCATCTGTGTTAATACGGTTCATGTTGATTCATTATATATTTGTGAGATATTTATTTTTGGACTGAATTATTTCGTTCACAACAAGGATGATAAATATAATGATAAAATTTTAACAAGCTCTTACTCTTAGAGAATCATCAATTCCACAGCACAACTGTAACGAAAGCGACACAGAGAAATGATATCGTCGGAATACATTTCAGAGCAATTTTTTAATATAAACATTGACAGCCAATCAGAAATCCATCCTGCTTTAAAGAGCTGGGTCACACAAGTTTCTGACTTTCTCTCGCAATTCTTTGAACTTGACTATATTACTCACAATTTCAAGTTTATATCTAAACGTGCAATTGCGATTATAAAAAGTCAGAATTGTGGGATATAAACTTGTAATTACAAGAAATAGAGTCAGAATTGTGACAAACTTGTAATTGCAAGAAATAAAGTCAATATTGCGAAATAAATTCATAATTACAAGAAATAAAGTCAAAATTGCGAGTTTTTAAAAGTGGCTTCAGTGTGAGCTGTGAACAGACAGCACACAATATTCCACGCCCTCAGTGTGGACCCAGTACAGTTACTGTCCCTGGTGTGAACGGGCCTTTAAACACACTCAGAAATAACCCACCAGCCTTTATATTTTAAAAATGTTTATTAAATGACTCATTACGGCCTGTAAAACACTAAACATCCACTAACAAACACCCAGAGCTCCTGATTGGACCCAGAGCCGCTTTCATCATCATCATCATCATTACAGTACAGTGATTTCATTACTACATCTATGTCTGTGCTTTTGTGTGTTATTGCTCTGAATTTCAGTGCGTCTGTGCTCACACAAACAGCAGAAATGCACTTCCATCACATGAAATGAAATAAACATGATTCATGCACTTACAGAAACACCTCCGGAATCGTATTTATTCATCATTCATGGTGTGTTTTTACATCTAACCTTTTTAAATGTTACTACTTGTTCCAGAACGTTCAGAGAACATTCAAAATTAACGTTCCTATAACATTTGAAGAATGATCAAATGAAATGTTCCTTCAACGTTCACATAATAACCAAGCAAAAACGTTTTTAAAACGTCAAAAAAAAACTGGATGTTTTGAACATTCAGAGAACATTAAAAAAATGTTTTCATAACTTAGCGTTCTGTTAGTTGGGAATTCACTAGTTTGATTCAAAATTTAAGCAAGTAAAATGGATGAATTAATCAATGATTGGCAGATTGTGATCTCGCAGAATTTTAATTGGCTGGTTCTGATTCACTGATTGTAAACTCGCAGATTGCCTTAATTTCATCGTGTCTCACAGTGTCACATCGAAACAGAGAGAAAACAGAATTGCAGTAGAATTTCTTTGAACATGCTAATTGTTCTGTCCAGCCATGCATAAGCTCTTTATTGTGTGGAAGACTAGCGGAGTAATCAGAGCTGTCCGCCGCAGTGCATTCTGGGTAGTGTCTTTGATGTGACCTCTCTTACTGTTTGGTTTAAAGGTGGCAGTGCCAATCAAAGCTTGACCTTTGACCTTGATACCCTGAGGAGGACTGTAAACTCTATTGAACTGAGCGAAGACTTGTCTCTGTCACTCAGAATAGCTCATGTAGTGGTTTCCCATGAGTCTTTGTGGTGTCAGTTTCTGAGGAACTTCCTGTTGCTTTTTAAAGTCACTCACAGTATCAGTCGGTGTGTGTGTGTGTTTGTGTGTGTGTGTGTGTGTGTGGTTTCCAGTTAGTGTTCAGTTAACGTTCAGTGCAGCTCATTTTCATAGCTGCCCACGGTTTTTCCGACGCATTTCCTGTTGAAACAGGAAGTTGGGACACATCAAAGTGCTGGTCCTGTTGAAGGGCACGTGACTGTCACATGGAAGCATCGCTGCCGCTGTTTAACCTCGCTAACGTGAGCGGAGAAAACCAGTCGATGTCCCAAACCACAGAAATAAATGGATGATATTCAGCAGGAAAAAAAGAAAACCTGTTTTCAGAACCACATTTAAACATCCATAATTCTCATTAGAGAGTCATAAATACTGCAGAACAACGTACAAAACAAAAAATAAAAATACAAAACGGTATAAAAAAATACTATCATGACATATAAATACTATTTAAATAATAGATAATTTTCTGTCACATTACTCTAATGAGAATTTGGACTAATTGTGTTTAATTATCATGACAAGAATAAAAAAAATCGTACTGGTTCTAAAAACAGATTTGATTTTTAGAAAATATAATTTCCATGTTGCTTGTGATTGTGGGATGAGATATGAATATAGTGTGTGTGTGTGTGTGTGTGTGTCAGTGCTCGTTGGGCATGTGTCTGATGGTGTGGAATATCCAGTCCATCTTGGTGGTCCATCCTCCATGATGGGCGTCGTTCATCTGTTTGGTGAAGTACTCCAGCGCGTCCTGCTGGTTCTTCTCCAGTGCCAGCGTCTTGCGCAGATACGCGATGTCATCGAAACTCTGCAGCTCAGGCATCCCACAACCCAACAGCAGAGAGAAGAGGTTGATGAAGAGGCTGGCGTGCTGACGGATGGCCAGATACGCCTTATAACACATCTCCTGAAACCTGAGACACACACAGAGTGAGAGCAGCACACACACTGCAGCATACTACACACATGTGCTGTACAGTGAGAGTGTGTGTGTGCGTGTGTGTGTGTGTGTGTGTGTGTGTGTGTGTGTGTGTGTGTGTGTGCGGACCTCTCAAACTCTTTGGTCTTGCTGCACTCCTGCACACCCTTGCTGATGACAATGAGGAAGTCTTGTGTGAGCACAAAAGGAACTCGCTCTCGTTTGTATCCAAATTTCTTCTTTTTATGGTCCAGGAAGTGACCAAAGTCGATATGGAACAGCTGCAAGAAAACACGATCACATGATCAGACTGTTGAGTCTGAACACACACTGGGGTTTGAAAGAGATGTAATATTCAGTGATGTTATCAATCTGACCGCACTGACACTATCAGATGAGAACAAACTTGAACTGAATTGAATCAAACTGAACTGAATTGATCTGAATAATGACTCTATTGTCTTCTGTAGAGCTGCTTTACAGCTGAATCGGAATTTGTTTATTAATTGATTAACTTTGCAACATTGACACTGTTATTGAACTGAAATTAAACAAACTGAACTGAATCAAAATTGTTTCATAATTGATGAACTTTGCAACACTGACACTGGAATTGAATTGAATTGAATCAAATTGAACTGAATTAAATTTGTTTCATAATTCATGAAATTTGCAGCATTGACACTTATTGAGCTGAATTGAATCAAACTGAACTGAATCGAATTTGTTTCATAATTGATGAATTTTGCAACATTGACACTGTTATTGAACTGAATTGAATAAACTTGAACTGAACTGAATTAATTTAATAATTGATAAATTTTGCAACATTGACAGCTTTATGTACAGTTTCGTGTTTTCTGTGTTATAATGTTGTAATTTCTGGTTCTCGTTCTGATTATAGCTGATTCTCGTCAGTGATTGGCTGGCGTACCTGTCCGTTCTCCTTCACCATGATGTTGCTGTTGTGTCTGTCACCGATGCCCAGAATGAACGTGGCCACGCAGTATCCAGCGCACGAGCGCGTGAACAAATCAATGGCTCTGTCGTACCTGAGAGAGAGACAGACGACATTACATGTGTTCTTGAACGACAGGAGGAAGGGTTTATACTTTTGTTCAAGCCATCCGTTTACATTATTTCAATTTATGTTTTTAATTGAATTATGTCAATGCTTCATGGGATTGTAGTTCTGTGGAGCCCCTGAAGGGACATGATGATGGAAAAAATACATTTTATAACTTAATATCTTCAGTCATTTTGCTTCTCCAGTAAATTAACCTTGATTTAAGAATGTGTAGATATTTGTACTGAAAACAAGACAAAAATCATTTTGTTGCAGTGTATATATACATATAGTTTACATATATTTTTAGCGTATCTTTCTATGGCAGAAAGAGTTTCAGAACTCAGCATGTGTGTTTCTTACGCCTCTCCCTTGTTCTTCTCTTTGATCCAGTGGTGCAGTGTGTTGCTGTTGAACTGCAGCGCCCCCTTCAGGCCTCCTTTACACTGAATCTGCATGATGGTGTGAGAGTTCTTCACCACCTCGATGAGGCCGACACAGTCGCCGATGGACAGACATCCATACGGCAGCATTCTACACACACACACACACACACACACACACACACACACACACACGTGAGTTACCCAGCTGTCTGCTTGCTGCTGTGATTGGTGGATGTGTGTGAGTAGTGGGCCGTGATTGGTGGACTCACCGTAGGTCCAGCCCCTGATTCTGCCAGATATTCTCCATGATTTTAATAATCTGCAGCGTCAGCATGTCTTGCCGTAGATCTGCATCACACACAGCAGTGAGTTATAACTCAGATGTGGTGCAGTAACAGGCGTACAGCTCAAACACACAGCTCACCGTCTCCGTTCTTAAAGATGATCTCATTGTTGGTGAAGAGCAGCTCACTCATGATATCTGGATTCTCCCAGTTTAACCACAGCGGCCGCTTGGCTGAAGACATGATACGACACTCCTCCAACCTGAGACACACACACGGCACTTATGCTTGAGTCACGTGTGTGTGTGTGTAAGAGGTGTGTGTGTGTGTGTGAGTGTGTACCTGAGATTCCCCAGCTGGTGAACAGGGTTCAGAGGAGAAACAAACCCTTGCAGCGCCTCCATGTAATCTGGACGGGACATGTGCTCCACCAAGAACTTCATCTGAGTCTGCAACAGCCAATCAGAGTGCAGCATGAGCTTCATGAACCAATCAAATGCAGTATTGAGTCTCAGCATGAAGTCATGATTGAGGATGATGACTTGATCACTAAATCAGGTAACTTTCAGATGTCCAGTCCAATAATAAGCACCTTCTGCGTCTCGTCTTTCTTCTCCTGTTTGAGCGTGTCCGTGAGGTTCACCAGCTTGTCCATGGCCTCCACCTGTCTGTTCAGGTGTTTCAGATACATGCCGCACGCGCGACAGAAGGCCTCCAACAGCAGCCCGAACCGCCGCGACACCGTCTTATTGTGCATCTCAGACCTACACCACAGTCATTATACACAAAAACATTTCCATCACACAACACTTTATTGCAAAAAATATATATTATGCTGTAAATTGTAAAGTATTTATACATCATGGTCGATGTTGTAGTGATTATAATGATTTTAATAAAAAAGTTGCATTGCAGAGATTTTTACATCACAGTTATGAGACTTTGGAGGCTAAATGTGTGTCATGTAAATAAAGTCCCAATTCAAATGTTTTGATGAGATTCACACAGATTGACACCTGAACTCACTTCAGATGCCAGAAGAAGAAATGTCCAATCCTCTGATTGGTCAACGCTTTCTTGATCAGGAACCGCGCTAATGGATTATCCAGATACATCTCATATTTCAGCACCTGAAAACACATACACACACACAAACACGTCAGGGGTAAAGGTTGACGTGTAACGGGAGTTGGCCGGTAAGAGCCGTGTGTGTAAACCTCAGTCCCCTGATCTCAAGAGGTGCTCTAGGGACTGATGCTAGAGACTGCGGTCCTTAGCCTCTTTGTTAGAGGGCCCACCTCCCATGTCGGCGTACCCGGGTTCGAGTCCCACTCGAATCCCGGTTCGAACAGGAGGGGTTTCACATGAAAGCTCTGAAAGGGGAATGTGGAAAGACACACACACACCTGCACGAGCTGCAGCAGGTACTGACTGAGCTTGTCGTCAGTGAGTCCCTGGATGAGGCAGCGTAAGGCGAACTCTCGCACCATCGGATCCGGGAAGTTGCAGTCCAGCAGCTCCAGAGCGGATTCAGGCTGCATGAGCGGCCAGTCCTTCAGCAGACAGTAGATCTGCACACAGACGCGAATGAGTGAAGAAAGGATAGATGGATAGAGGTGTGTAGAGATGGAGATGCGTACCTGCGACACCTCGTCCCGCGAGTTCCATTTGACAGACAGCAGGAGTTTGGGAAGACTTTCCGGAATATTCACACAGTAATGGCTGAAACACAAACACATTGTTCGTATTTGTGTGAGGAACACATGCATGATTAATCTTTCCTTCTAATATGGAGCTTTTTTGCACTGAAGTCAAAATTCTTGTTTTTTTATGGAATATTGCAGTGTTTATTATAAATGATTTATTGGTGCACATCATCAGTGTTTTAAATTCATGTTCCTGGTAAACTTCAATCAGAATAACTTCCTCTTGCAGCATCTCTTCTCTTCTCTGATGACGAGAGCGGGGCAACCTGTCTCTCACATGAGATCCACCAATAGCAAACCACAACCATCCAATCAATTCCCCACAGACAAAATCAAGGCCCGCCCTACATTCGTTCTTGTTTGAGAAGCCGTTTCACTCAGATATACGACACAATAGAGAAGAAAAGACCAGCACAACTTCCATTTCATACCAACTTTAAATTTGTCTTATGCATGACCTGATAAAGTGTATATACACAAATGTACACAAAGTGTACGCATAAATACATAAATGTATAGTGTTACTGTAACATTGTGTGTGTTTACCGATGTCTCCACAGGAAGTCTTTCTCTTGTTCTGAGAGCTCATACAGCGGGTCTCGACTGCACAGCGCTCGCAGCTGCTCGGCGTCCGCCTGCGATATGGTGCTGTCGCACGCCAGACGACTGCTCTGATTGGCCAGAGAGATTCAGCATGAGTTCTGAAAGCGTTCAGGATTAATTCTGACATGTGTGTGTGTGTGTGAGTGTGTGTGTGTGTGTTTGTGTGTACCAGCCCCAGACAGTAGCTGTAGCCCAGCTCACGAGAGATGCTCCAGTTGGCGTGTTCCTCAATCTGCTGCTCATCGGGAAACACCACCGTCTGGTTAAACCAGGGAAACTCCAGCTCCACGCATGGCGTTTCCTGCACACGAATCACATCATGCTCTGAGCCTTTACAGCTACTAAAGTGATTCAATCTCTGAGACTACAGAGCTCTTCTGATGGCTGTATTCCTCACTCACCTTGTTTGGGTTCGATCCCGACACTCCGATAGGGTTGAGAAGATCCTCCAGTCCGTGAGGAACCGGCCACAAACCCAGAGCCACCTTACCGCTGACCAGAGTGTCTTTATAGTCGAAGAGATTGATGTTTCCCCAGGCCAGCGGACAGTGTTCCTACACACACACACACACACACACACACGTAGTGAGATTAGCAGCGAGTCATTCACGGCGACTGACAGGATGAGGAAAGGTTAAAGGTCACCTCTTTGGCACCCTTGCGACCCTTGACAGAGCAGATGGATAGACAGAGACGAGCAGAACGAGGAACATCTGTCAGGTAGATGTCATACGACAGCCACTCGTTCCACCTGTGTGAGAGATCAGATCGTGATGTAAGTCACTCTGGATAAAAGTATTCACACGTTTCTGTGACGGGTTTAGGAGTGTGTGTGTTTCTGTGACTGTGTGTGTTACCTTGGGTTGGAGCAGGGTACTCTCAGTGTGTTGACGTTGTCACACAGCGGTTCTCCTCCGTGATATATTCCTGTTCTCACGTAGATCTGACACACACAAAGATAGAATAGACATCACAGAGTGTGATGAGCACATGACTGAGACTGTCTCTCTCTCTCACCTTGTCTATGTCTCTGATGTTGACGTTGACGTATGTGGCACACAGCAGCCGGACTCTCAGGTGTGTGTTGAAGGCCCAGAGGGAGCGCGGGGACCCGGGGTCTCCTCCGCCGGGGCAGGGGCTGGGCTGAGGCGTGCGCCGGCTGTATGACGGAGCCATGAACCCGCTGGCGGGAAGCTGACTGTACAGACTGTCCTTGCTGACCAGCATCAGGTGAGGCAGACGGGCCAGCGTGATGCAGCTCCTGATGTACTACACACATTCACACCCAACAGTGTCAGTGCAGGCATAGCTACAGCGAACAAGCCCTGACGTGACAGAGCAGAGACTGACACACACCTTGTACTGGCTGAGAGGATATTTCTCCAGGAAGTACTCGTCGCATCCGCACACTTTGAGGATGTACTGGCCCTGATACTCCTGCACACACAGTCGCAGCTGCTGCGCAGACAGGTGCATGCTGCGCGTCTTCTTCCGGATGGCTTCTGCTATCAGCTGCTCCGGGAGAGAGTCGTGTGCGATCTTTAGCGTGTACTTCTGCTTGGAGTTGGACGGAGACACGATCACCCAGATGGTCACGATCAGACGCCCTGCGGAGAGACACGGTTGAAGCTGGAGGAGGATGGACAGGGAGGGACAGGACGAGCGCACGCACCTTTGTCCAGTTTGCTGTAGATGTGCTGTGGCAGGTCGGGCGAGGACTCCACATTGGGAGGGTAGACGTACAGCGCCTGCGTGTGAGCGCCTCCTCCCTCGCGCTCCTCCACCGCCTCCCTGCACACGCTCAGAATGTTCCGCCGGAAGTCCTGCACCTCCGGATCCTTCACCAGCTCAAACTCACAGATGGGCATTCCTATGGCAAAACCTGCGCACACGCACGGGAGGAGTGTGATGATGTCACGCCACGTCTTCATTTGACAAGCCCTGACTCTGTTTTATTGCTTCAGAACTTTATGTTCCCACTGCGTCTGAAGTAAAATTCATGATTGGATTACAATTCATTAGATCTCATAATCATGAATTTATTATCAAATCAATTATTTACATTTTAGATTCATATAAAGAACTAAGAGGCTTGTCTTGTGTGATGAAGGTTGATATGAATTCATGACTGATTAAGATTCTGACAAAACGTGTTTCATGTTTTCAGAGTAAAGACTTGTTCACACCAAGGATAATAACAATAACTTTTAAAAGTTTTAACAATAGAGTTTTCGCTTTGAGAATATCAGAGTCCACACCACAACAAGAGGAACGATATCACAGGAATCACTTTCAGAGCAATTTTTTTCAGCTGTTGGCATTGACAGCCAATCAGAATCCATCCTGCTTTAAAGAGCTCGAGCATTTAAAGCGACAGACGACAAAACTGCAGAGTGCACTTAGAATAAACAGAACGATATTGTTATAGTTATTATAGTTAATGTTATATTATCGAAAGTTATTGTTTTAGTTATTGTTATTATTATTATAGTTAATTATATCATTACAGTTATTGCTATAGTTATCATAATTATCGTTATCGTAATTATCGTTATAGATTTCATTATAGTTATCATAGTTATTATAGTTATCATTAAAGTTACTGTTATCATGATTATCGTTATAGTTATTTTTTTAGTTATAGTTATTATTGTATATTGTTATATTTATCATTATAGTTGTCATTAAAGGTAGTTATAGTTATTATTATAGTTAATGTTATCATTATAGTTGTTATAGTTATCTCTATAGTTATCATAATTATCGTTATGATAGTTTTCATAGTTATTGTATAGTTATTGTTATCATTATGGTTATCGTTAAAGTTATTGTTATCAAAGTTATATAGTTATTGTTATAGTTATTATAATTGTTGTAAAAGTTAGTTATAGTTATTATTATAGTTAATGTTATTATAGTTGTTATAGTTATCGCTATAGTTATCATAATTATCGTTATAGTTAACATAAAAATGATCATAGTTATCATTATTGTTGTCATTAAGTTATAGTTATTGTTATCGCTATAGTTATCAAAATTATCGTTATAGTTATCATAGTTATCGAATAGTTATTGTTGAGGTATCATTAGTTATTGTCATCATGACAGCCAATCAGAATCCATCCTGCTTTAGAGACCTTGAGAATTTAAAGCGGCAGACGACTAAACCACAACTCGGTTTATAAGAACGATATTATCCGCTGGTGTGGACCGGCCGTAACTCTGACAGCACTGACCGATCTCCCTGTTGAGTATTTTCTCCTCTCTGTTTCCCAGTGGCTCGATGACCTTTAGGATGGGGTGAAAGAGTCGGAGGTCACACAGGCGGCGTGTTTCATCATAGAACTCCTCCCTCTCGGCCTCCTGCGTCACGCCCACAAAGATGTAGCAGGACTCCTCCTGTCGGCCAATCAGAGAGGGAGTTCAGAGCAGTGTTCACCTGTGTGGTGTGCTAGAGCAGATGTGTGGAGCGCTCTCTACCTGCAGCAGGTGGTACAGCGGGTACTTGCGGGCCTCGCTGAAGAGCTGCTGCTTTATGCTGGTCAGCGGAGCCTCCCTCAGACACTCCAGACTGACCAGGATGCCGTTGGGCAGACAGCAGTCCACCAGGATACGAGGAGGCATCAGGTGAAGCCCCCATAACTCTCCTGATGAGGGCCGAGGAGCCATGCTGTCCTCCAACACACACACACACACACTCAACACCTGCACACACACAGAAAACAGTGCTGTACCATTTATAGAGTTGATTTATAAGAATAACTTTGATATTGTTAGTAATAGTCTGAGTTTACTTGATTATCCATACAGCATTTTATAGAAAAATCATGAGTATCAAATGATAATTAATATAATCTTTTGATAATCTCGTATGGTGTGATATTGCAGGTCTTTTGTCCTGATCGGAGTCGGGGCGCGCGCACGGGCACGCGCAGCTGCGAGCGGGCGGATGTAGGGCGCGCGATGCACAAAAGAGCTCTCGCTGAAATCGAACCATAAACATTTGCGACGAGCGTTACTGTATAAATCTGTAAATCGATACTGTACATATTGTGACAATAAAAAATAAATAAATAAATAAAAGCGATAACGAAAAAAGCTTCTTCTATATGTAAATATAAATCGAGAATGTAATTTCAAATCGATCGTGACTGAAAAATCATCACTGAGAGAATATAACGAGCACTGTTATTGTTGCAGTGAACGCGTTTTCCTGATGCGCGTGCCCGAATGCCGGTATAAATGTGATTTCACAACAAAACGTGATTTTTATGACACAGAAAACCCGTTAAACAATATCTATGAACCGAGAGAGAAATGACCGGGTCGGTAAAACGCAGCACAGTGATGGTGTTTGATCAGAACAGCGATATAATATCATACGAGCACAAACATATGACAATATGCCAAACCCTTCAGCGACAACAATATCGAACAAAGAACGTGTTCATCACCAACACAAACCCACCTGCGCGAGAAATCACTGTCACACCCGCATCCTGATGACCCGCGCGCGCCCGGTGACCCGACAGTCTGATGTGATGTCAGCAGAATAAAGCCATCATCATCATCATCATCATCATCAGTGTTACCCACCGGTCAGTATCTGCCCCTCCACTCTCTCTCTCTCTCTCAGAGCATCTTTGTCCCGTTACCGGAGAACAATGAATCTAGCGGGCGCGAGTGCTGTTTTAACGGGAACGCGCACGAACTGTCAGCGGTTTATTATGAGACTTTATTCGGAAATATGAACTGTCGGGCCACATTTTTTTTAAAAAAATGTAATAACTTTCATCTAAATGTACAATTCAAATTAATATATATATATATATATATATATATATATATATATATATATATATGGTGAATTCAGGTTGACTGGGACACTTTTTGTCATTGAGAAGTGTATATATATATATATATATATATATATGAAGTGTGTATATACATATAACTTATATTATATTATATATATATTTGTTATATAATAACAAAAACTAACCTTGCGGTATTATACTCCAGTTGTCCTGCAAAAAAAGTTTTATTTAACTGAATTTGACAGCTTATCAAATGTGTGTGTGTGTGTGTGTGTGTGTGTGTGTGTGTGTGTGTGTGTGTGTGTGTGTCTGTGAGGTGGTCGTTGTGTTGTTGTTGTTGTTTGTCCGTTGTTCAGCAGATGTGATCTAAGAGATTACTGTTTTTCTCTCCATCTATATGAAGATTAAAATCTGTTGACCTCTTTTCCTCTAATCTCTTTCTCTCATTGTCTCCTTCACTAACGGGCTGTTGTGTAATTAACTGAACGCCTCATTAAAGACTCCATGTGTCCATCAGCTGTAGAATAAGTGTGTTACTCACCGGCTGTCTGTGCAGATCATCATCTTCATCATCGTCACACGTCTGTCCGTCAGGATCATGTGAGCTTCACACTCACTCCGACTCCTCTGGATTTTCTCAGGATCTGTGTTTCCCTCCTCGTTCTCTCTCTGCTTGAACAATGCTGACTTCCTCTCGCGCACACACACACCCGTTCACACACTCACACACACCTCAATCTGACAGTAAATGTGCTGAATGTGTGACTGCACCATTTATACAAACTTAAATCCATGTGAAAACTTCACACAAGCACAGATACTTAGTAATATGCTGTCACACACACACACACACACACACACATACACACACACTCACACACTCTCACAGACACACACACTTACACTCTATCATACACAGACACACAGACACACACACACACACACACACTCTCACAGACACACACACTTACACTCTATCATACACACACACACACACACTCTCACAGACACACACACTTACACTCTATCATACACACACACACACACACACACACAGGTTTGGCTTTGTCGGTCTATTGTTCATATTTCCTGTTTTCTAACCCACATATCTGTGAAAATGGGTGTGTGTTTATTTTTATTATTGTGTGTGTCCTGTACTCTCCCTCTCTCTGTCCTAGTGCAACAACAGGAAGCAGCTCTGCTCAGTCACACACACACACACACACACACACACACACACACACACGTCATCTGCATCACTTCATTAAATCAAAACTCTCAGCGCTCACATCAAACACTGTGACTGATGAATGTGTGTGTGTTTCTGATGTTGTGTAATATTCCTTGTGTGTGTGTTTTAGGGTTAGGGTCCTATAAAGAGCACCTGTTCTGCTGTTCTCCATCTTCATCTGTCTTTAGTGTGTAATGTTGCTGTTTAATCATGAAAAAGGCGGGAGTTCTTCTCTATATCAGTGTCAGTGTTTCTGAACTCCTGAAACGCCTCCATCTTGAGTTTTCTTCACAATATTTAAATAATTCATGCGCAGATTAAAGGGGCGGGGCCTGGTTGAGTTAGTTAGTAGTGTGTTGAAACTGGCGGTTATGGTAAGGGGCGGAACATTTCCCAAACACCAATCACAACACACTGCTCCAGCCGACCAATCAGAGCACATTGTGCTTTTCAGAAGGAGGGGCTTCACAGAGACAGGAACTAAACAGAGCGTTACTGACAGACTGGGAAGAGAGGAGCTGCAACAATGGAGAATATGAGGAGAATAATCAACATTCAAGCAGGAGAAACTGTTCTAGTAGAGCCCAAAAACAACATCAAGACTTTGAGAAAGGTGTGTGTGTGTGTTTGCTGAACTCTTCATCTTTGTCTTCATGAACAGTGTTGATTCTCCTCTTCTTCATCTTCATCAGTGGTCTCTACAGGAGCTCATCTGGCCGTTTGCTCTGCTGTGTTGGTCAGAGGGTCAGAGGTCATGAGGTGAGACAACACAGAATGAAAAGGAAGGCAGGACGGCGTGTGTTTCAGGTGGCGTCACTAGAGGGAGTCAGCGCCGGTCTAGTGAGACGAGGTGATTGTTAGACTGTGTTCAGAATGACACTGCTGTGCTGCATACTGATAAAACACTGGATTCGGCCTGGGATCTCGTGTCGTGTATAAGGACCCAATTAATACTGTGAAAAAATAAGATTATAAATGTGTAAAATATTTAGTTTCTATTACATCATTGCATTTTTGTCTACTCACTGTAGTAAGTTAGATGCATTTTCATTTATTTATTTTATCAAATTATTTTTATCAAATGAATTAATTTATTATTTATTTAAATCCAATTTCATTTATTTATTTTAATATTTCTTATTTTAATAAATTTAGTTAGTTACTTAGTTTAACTTACTTTTATTTATTTTTACATCTTTACATCATTTCTCTTATTTTTAATTATTTGAATCAAGTTTTATTTATTTATTTCATTTTATCAAATTTATTTTATTTATTTAAATAATTTTTAAATGTATTTATTTTTAATCAACTGTTTTTATGTAGTTATTTATTTTTGTATTAAAAATTAATTTTATGTATTTATTTTTAACTTGATCAATAATTGAATTCATTATTTTAATTAAAACTTAGTGTTTTATAATCATTTAAAAAAAGTTGCATTTATTAATTTTAATCAGTTTATTTTAATCTAATGTATTAATTTAATATTTATTTTTTATAGAACATTTTTATTATTTATTTGAATCAAATGTATTTTCTCTAAACTGTTCCACGGACCCCAGGATTGGGCCACCATGAGCACTTCAACTCTCCCTCTAGTGGACAGAAGCTCGCCCTACACTACCCCTAACCCTACCCATCACAGGAAACTGTGCACATTTTTACTTTCTCAAAAAAAAAAAAAAAACCTCATTCTGTATGATTTATAAGCCTTTTGAAAAATGGGGACATGGAGTAATGTCCTCATAAGTCACCCTCTCCATGTCATACCCATGTCATTATACACATTTGTGTCCTGATATGTCACAAAAACACGCGCGCACACACACACACAGAGAGAGAGAGAGAGAGAGAGAGAGAGAGAGAGAGAGAGAGAGATCCCTTGTGTGGACTCCTTCACGAAGATCAACTTTATTTTGTAAATATAATGACAGCTGTGTGCCAGAAAGAGCAATGTGGACGGTGGTAAGTAGAATCTTATTATTAATATATGTATTTTACAAACATTTCTAACTGGCATAATGTATTCTTACACATTCAAAGTTTTCTTTAATGCTTTGATAAATCTTAATTATAACATTAAAAAGTAGAAATTATGCACACTAAGTCATAATTATGAGTTTTAAAAAAAAATCGAAATTATGAGATAAAAGTCGAAATTATGACTGTCATAATTCCGACTTTTAAGTCATAATTTCGACTTAATATGTCAGAATTTCGACTTTCATTTAGCACAACTGCTGAAAACAGCAATTAATTTCAGTTTGCTCAGGTCACCGGTATAAAACTATATTATTTAATAGTAAATTAAAAACTACAACACTGCTGAAATAACTCGAAGAGTTGCCACGGAACATTTTACTCGTGAAGTGATCGGGCGATAAATGAGGACTTCATTAAACTCCAACAGAAACCCAAAGAACTGATGTGACTTACTGTTTTTGCGCCCAGTCTAATCTTTAACATTCGTCCATTCGTTTAAACGAGGTTAAACAGGAGAAACGACGAATATTTCTGTTAAAATACTAATACACCAATCTGACGGGAGCGTCAGCGTCTGAGACCGTTAAGAGCTGTCAATCATCCATTCAAGCGCGCTCACGATGCGTCATTTAAAGTCCCCATGAAATCAAAATGAAAAGCTGTTTTGGCTTTTTAGTATGAATATGTTAGCTTTACTGTTATCTATAAGCTATAAATTCGCGTTTAGAAGATATTAGGCTTCAAAACTTACAGTCTCTCCGTCTCCAATATGAATCAGTGATTTTGATGACATCACAGATTTTCTGTCCAATCAAATGCTCTCTAGAATCTAAAGCATCCTGCCCTCTAGATTATAAATGTTCTAAATCCTGTTATTTTACTTGCAAAAAGAGTCCAATGCTGCTTGATATCGCAAACTATTTGTTATCACATTTTACCATATAATGAATAATGCAGATAATTTTATTTACTTGCACATTCTTTTTTTTTTTTCTTTATTAAATTGACTTTACAGTAGAGGAGGGTTAGTGTTAGGTTAGGGTTAGTTATTTTTCATCTTGCATTAAAAGTCAATCATACATCTAATAGGCCTACATCATTTATATTTTTCAACAACAGAGATGTATTTCTTTTTTTGAGATTAAAGAGTCATAAACGATTTTAAGTCAGTGGAAAACAATCTACCATTTGGTACACTTGACATGTATTTTGCTTTGTGAATATATATTTATTATATTGAATATATAGAATTAATATCTATATATACAGAATTTTAATTATATCTCCCATAAACCAGTATCACATTCCATAAACAAGACCATTGTGTCAGTTGGTTATTGTAACATCTTGCAATAAATAAATAAAACATGAATAATGGAACTTGGGTCAAAAATACATTTGTATAAGTAAAACTGAAAAAATCTTTTTCGTGTTTTGTGGGGGGAAAAGTTTTGCAACAGGTTCAGAGGACAGGACTACATTTCCCAGAGTTCACTTCCTCCTGCAGAGAGGGTGTCTTTAAAAACTCGCTGTCACATTAATGTATTACACTGCATAATGTCACTGTCACATAACGCGTGTTTCCACCTTTATTCAGTCATTAGTCGTTGTTGTACGCGCTATTTTCGTGCTGAGGAACTCAGTCAGGGGTTGTTTACACATGTGACGGGTGCCTGTGTCAGTCCTGACCGTTCGACGAAGCAACACGATGGGATTTCCACAAACATAAATTGTAGATAAATATACAAAGTCATTTTTGTCCTCGGCAAGTGATATTTGTTGATATTGATGATATTGATTAGTTTCTGTCGGGTCAGCACAGGCAGTCCGCCGGATACCTATTCAGCAAGGAGGGGCGGTGACCGAGAGCACATGCCTTCATTTTGAGCTACACTATTGGTCGTTTAGGGGGCCTTAGTGTATATCCTACGTTCTGATTGGCGGACGCGGCTGTCCGTCAGTCTTGGTCTGTGGTGGAATATATAAGCGCGTGGATCTGCTGTGCCACAGCGCGAGATGGAGCATCGCGAGCTCGCGCATTCATGAACATTCTCGAAATCAAAGTCTGTTTTTATAATAATCACTATTTTAGGGAGTACTTTTCACATTTACAGTAGCATCTCTAGTGCAGCTGCGTCTGTGCACGGCTCCAGTGAGGGCGGATCTGTCGCTCAACATAGTGTGCCTTTTGCGTTATTTTTATGTGATTTTCACGTTCGTATTTACGAAGGGAGGAGAAACGATCGCGCTTAGTAGTGTGTGTGTGTTAAAGTACGTGTGTGTTTGTGTTAGATAGGGGCGGGAGCTTTTGAGACTCAAGTTTCTGTGGCATTATTCATGAGCAGTGCGGTAGACCCTCCTGGAGGCGGAGTTATTCAAATTAGCAGGGCGTGTTAGTGTCACAAGCACATCAATGTACATCAAACTATACTGAAGGATCACTAGACAAGTAAGTATGCATAATATAATGTGTATATTGTAATGACAAATTCCTAGTAAGTAGAACTTGACTTGTTTCTGCCATGGCCTGTTGCAGCTTTATTCTCACAATCGTGAGTTTATTTCGCAATTGTGAGGTAAAAAGTTGCAATTATCTTCTTAAAGGTATTCATTCTGTGGTGGAAACCAGTTTCCATAGTAACGTGTATTGAACTGTTGTGTTTTTCTGCAGTCGTACCTGCCGTAGAGGCTAATGGATGTGTACCGCGATGTCCGTACAAAGTGAGCTTCCGGCTGCTGGCGGGGCAGGTTTGCACGCTCCGTCGCCGCTGCAGATGTCCGTCACCATCCAGGAGGAGGTGACCGCCAACATGGTGCTAACTGAACTCGCTGCCAATCATGTGACCCCTCAAGATGCCGTCAACAACGAGGGATCCTTCCAGATTAAAAACGGCTTGCAGTCGCGAGCCGAGACGACGACGCAGCCGCACAAACTGAACAAGCGGCGCTACAGCATGAACGTTGGGTTTAAACACCCAAGTCTTGGTAAACGCAGACGCCGCGCCAACTCCGAATGCGACCCAGTGCTGCCCACCAACTTCCAGCTGGGCGGGAACATCTTCGACCCGTTGAATCTCAACAGCCTGTTGGACGAGGAGGTCAGCAAGGCGCTCAACGCCGAGACGCCCAAATCGTCGCCGCTTCCCACCAAGAACCGAGAGCCGGTGGAGATTCTAATCCCCAAAGACATCACAGACCCGCTGAATCTGAGCTGCGGAGACGCAGCTGCGGGCGTGTTGGTGTCGCCCATGAAGAGCAGGCGCAGACACCGCAACCGACATCATCCGGGAGCGATCGTTGACGTTTCAGATAGCGAGAAGTCAAAGGTCATCGAGGGGTCGGCGTCAGGCTCGGTGCTTCCTCTCGCCGAGGCTGCAGACGCCGTCGTGCTCAAGCCTGTGGAGGAGTCGCCGCGTCCGTACGAGCTCAACACGTCAATCAACTGCCGTGACGAAGTGGTTCCGCCCATATTGCCGCGGCGGCGGTCCCATCCCTCCTCGACTAACTCCGGCCAGTCATCCAAACACAGGAAGCGTCGACGAACCACCAGCCATTCCGACCGCCTGTCCATCACGCCGACTCCTCCCATCAAGCGGCCAATCACGACCTTCCACACTCCAGTTGTGGGTGGAGTCAGCGGAGCTCCTCCTCCGGGGGCGGAGAAAACCCCGCAGCAGCGCAAGCCGCAGCGAAGGTTCCAGTACGGAAACTACAGTCGTTATTACGGTTACCGCACACCGTCGCTAACCGCCGACCCGCGCTTGGCCTTCTTTAAACCGGAGTGGTTCCGTGGCAAAACCGTCCTGGACGTGGGCTGTAACACGGGTCACATTACCCTTGCTATCGCCAGACACTGGAGCCCCGAGCGCATCCTGGGCCTGGACATCGACGGAGCGCTGGTGCACGCGGCCCGGCAGAACCTGCGCCACTTCCTGTCAGAGCTGCATGACAGGAAGCAGTCGAACGCAGGTGGGTCGGAGGTCGAAGCGTTGGCACCGCTGATGGGCCTGCAGCTGGACCGGGTTTCAGCGTTACCCAGGTTTCCCATCTCCTTCACGCGGTGCCGTGGACCCATCGCCACGCTTCCCATGATGCATGTCCCGGGCCTGTTCCCCTGCAACGTGTCCTTTCTGAAGGTAACGTGTGTGACTGTCACCTTTAATCTCTGAGTTTGATATTTTTTTCTAGTTTGGTTTTGCAGTGCAAACGTCTTCCTGTATTTTATGAGTGTGTGTGTGTGTGTCAGCCACACCTTGAGAGTCAGGCTCTGACATGCGTTTGTGTGTGTGTTAGAGGATTTAGTGTGTTGTGTGTGTCAGTTCATTCCCAGACTGATCTCACACAGCTGGTTTTTGCGTGTTGTTTGTTCAGGGCAACTATGTTCCGGACAGTGATGCGGCAGTGATGTCACAGCGCGCAGAGTACGACGTCATTCTGTGTCTGAGTTTGACCAAGTGGGTTCATCTGAACTTTGGTGACGCTGGAATCCAGAGACTGTTTCGTCGCATCTACAGACACCTGTTACCTGGAGGAGTGCTGATCCTCGAACCACAGCCCTGGAGCTCCTACAGTCGCCGCAAGAGACTGACGGTAACACACACACACACACGCAAACACACACACTCTCTCTCTCTTTCACACACACACACACACACACACACACACATCTGATGAAAGCTGTAGTGTACTGTGTGTGATCAGTTCTGTTGTGTTTTCAGGACGTGACCTACAGGAACTACAGCAGCATCAGACTGAAGCCTGATAAGTTCAGCTCCTTCCTCACCTCTGAGGTCGGCTTCAGCAGCTACGAGCTGATCGGGACGCCGCGCGCATGTGCTAAAGGTACCATCCATCCATCCATCTATCCACCCATCCATCCATACACATTAATAAACAGGTAAATAACAGTCAAACAGTTCTTCAGTTGGGAATCAGTAATTTCACTCACTTATAAAGCAGTTCAAAAGTTTAAAAAACTCTTAATATTCTATTTCAGTTCACAAGTTTGTGAATCGATTCAGTTCCGACCTCGATTCGATATTGTTTGTATATATATCAGGTTGAGTAAATGTCAGTGTTTCTCAAGGGGAAAAAAATCTCTCTGAACTGAAGCTGTAGACCAGGGGTGTCTAAACTCAGTCCTGGAGGGTCACTGTCCTGCAGAGTTTAGCTCCAACCCCAATTAAACACACCTGAACCAGCTAATCAAGGTCTAATTAGGCATACTAGAAACTTCCAGACAGGTGTGTTGAGGCAAGTTGGAGCTAAACTCTGCAGGACAGCGGCCCTCCAGGACTGAGTTTGGACACACCTGCTGTGGACTATATGTCAGTCACTACATTACTATAACATTACAGGTAAAATATTGTTCTCCAGCTGTTCTATTGACATCTTTCCGCGGTTGAAACACCGATTGATCGATTACATGAGACATGATTCATTTCAGTAAGTTCAGTTCAGTAAAGTTCAGGAAGTTCTGTATCTTTCAACATTGCTTCTGATGTTCATTCGTGTTTATTTGCTGCTGTAACTAGTAGAGGAAGAGATGATCGGTTCATGATCTGACAGCACACATTAAAGACACACAAACACATTTATTGACTGAAATTAGGGATTTAATGGATTGAATTGTTGAAACCAAACAAAATGAGTTTAGTTTGACAGATTCTGATCAGCTGATCGTTAATATGATGTTTTATTCTGCTTTGGTTTCCTTTTCAGGATTTCAGAGGTCAATTTACCTGTTCCATAAAGGCCCGGCCTCCAACAGGAAGTGATTTTTAAGAAGAGCGACAGAATCGTCTTTGGATCTTCTAAATGAAAACCAACACACACGTTTTGGTGTTTGGTAGCGTTGTGCTGAGGTTTGTGTCTTCCTGTGCCCTACAGAGGGAGCGCTGGACTACTTCCTGTTTGCTCTGTTTTGAACTGTTATACATGTCAGAATTGAGACTCTTTGACCTCTGGGTCACATGAGCGTGAGTGTGTCACGTTTGTTGTGTGAATCGATCCTCTGTGACGACACATGACTGCACAGACTCTTCTGAGTGGCGTTTCCTGTAACACGGACACACGCCTGTTCTTCATGGCTTCATATCTGAGCCGCTTCCACATGTGCAAATAAATCTGATGTGTTTCTGATCTCTCGTGTTTGATTGTGCTTGATTTCCTCCGACTGCAGGGTTCCTAACAAGTCTTACAGTTAGTTTGATCAAAATTAAGGTCATAACTCTTAAATGATGTAAGTAAAGTCATAATTATCATTTCAAGAGGTTTTAAATTTAGAGATGGAAAAACGCTATATTAAACTTAAAACAGCTGTGATTTAAAGAGGCCGTCTTGATGTTGTTTTTGGGCTCTTTCCTGCTTGAATGTTGATTATTTTCCTCATATTCTCCATTGTTCAGCTCCTCTCTTCCCAGTCTGTCAGTAACGCTCTGTTTAGTTCCTGTCTCTATGAAGCCCCTCCTTCTGAAAAGCACAATGTGCTCTGATTGGTCAGCTGGAGCAGTGTGTTGTGATTGGTCAAGTGCTTCGAGCGTGTTTGTGAAACGTCCCGCCCTTCTCCATAACTGTAAAACACAAAAGAAGATATTTTGGTAAATGTCTCAGTGTTGTTTTTTTGCCCATACAATGAAAGTCAATGGGGTCCAATGTTGTTTAGTTCCCAACATTCTTCAAAATATCTTCTTTTGTGTTTCACAGAAGATAAAAAGCTTAAATGCCAATAAAGAAGCTTTATTTTTAGGTGTATAATGCTTTATACAGCACAGATCGTTTCAAAGCAGCTTTACAGTAATAACAGAATCAATGATGAAGTCAATTTCAGCTGTAAAACGGCTCTAAAAAGACAATAGTGTCATTATTCAGATCAATTGAGTTCAATAACAAGACCACATCTTGAGATTAAACGCCCTGTTGTTAAAAATAGCTGCATGACGGTCCAAATGAGCCTTTTTATTTCCAAAGATAGAAACTCCAGGACGTCTAAACAACCTATTTGAAGACTTTATAGAGACTGATTACACATTTGATGACACATTTGTACCCAAAACCTGACAAAATCTCCATTTGGGGGCCTCCTCATTTGTAGAAATAGTATAAAATGAATTTTTTGTTGTTACATTCTGTTTTCTGTTGTGGTTAGTCTGTGGTTTAGGGTCAGGTTGAGTATTTATAACTAGCTGTAGGCTATATAAAAACAATTGAAGTCTATGCAATGTCCCCATTTAAACAGACAAGTAAACGTGTGTGTGTGTGTGTGTGTGTGTGTGTGTGTGTGTGTGTGTGTGTGTCACCAGTAGAGGGCAGTAGAGGCGTTTGTCTGTCAGGAAACAGTCTCTCCAGTCTTAAACATTCACATGAGTTATTTTTTGAGATAACATGAAATATCTTTTACTGCGAGTTGAAGAGTGTGTGTGTGTGTGTGTGTGTGGTGACTGTGATTCCTCCATCAGAGCTGATGTGATTGACAGTTTGTGTCACAGTCACAGGCCGTCACCTTCATCTGAACGAGGCCGTGTTTCTTCTGCATTTCTGTCACCTGATGGAGTTTGGGTTCCTTCAGCGTGATCAGTTTAAAACAGTGATATTATTGATTTGACCGCACTGACACTATCAGATGAGAACAAAACTTGAACTGAATTGAATCTAACTGAACTGAATTGAATTTGTTTCATAATTGATGAACTTTGCAACATTGATGCTGTTGTTGAACTGAATTGAATAGAATTTAACTGAATTTATTTCATAATTGAACTTTGCAACAGTGACATTTGAATTTAATTTATTTAGTAATTGATGAACTTTATAACGGTGACTGTTGTTGAACTGATTTGAATCGAATTGAACTGAACTTAATTAATTTCATAATTGATTAATTTTCAACATTGACTGTTTTTTAACTGAATTGAATTGAATTGAGTTTATTTTGTAATTAATTTTATAACAGTAACACTGTTGTTAAACTGAATTGAATTGAACTGAATTAAATTTATTTCATAATTGAACTTTGCAACAGTGACACTTGTTGAACTGAACTGAATTTAATTAATTTTATAATTTATTAATTTTTAACATTGACTGTTTTTGAACTGAATTGAATAGAATAGAATTGAACTGAATTTATTTTGTAATTGATGAACTTTATAACGGTGACTTGTTGAACTGAATTGAATCAAACTGAACTGAATTTAATTTCTTTCACAATTGATTAATTTTTCAGCATTGACACTTGTTGAACTGAATTTAATTGAATTGCACTTCATTTTAATTTATTTCATTATTGAACTTTGGAACAGTGACTGTTGTTGAGCTGAATTGAATAGAATTGAACTGAATTCAATTTATTTCATAATTGAACTTTGGAACAGTGACTGTTGTTGAACTGAATTGAATAGAATTGAACTGAATTTATTTCATAATTGAACTTTGCAAGTAACACTTGTTGAACTGAAATTAATCAAACTGAACTGAATTGAATTTGTTTCATAATTGACTAATTTTTCAACATTGACACTGTTGAACTGAATTGAATAGAAATGAACTGAATTTAATTTATTTCATAATTGATGAACTTTGTAACAGTAACACTGTTGTTGAACTGAACTGAATAGAATTGAACTGAATTTATTTAGTAATTGATGAAATTCACAACAGTGACACTGTTGAATTGAACTGAATTGATCTGAATAATGACTGTTGTCTTTTTAGAGTTGCTTTACAGCAGAAATTGACTTTGTCTCATATTTGATGAAGTTTGCATCACTGATACTGTGAAGCTGCTCTGAAACGATCTGTATTCTATAAAGCGCTGTAGAATTAACGCTGATCAGAGGACGGGTCGAATCGTGTCGTTTCAGCTCCATCATAACAGCGGTGAGTTTGTCTCACACTCGTATTGTCTTGATGAAGCGTGTGGTTGACTGACTCTGATGGCAGGTTGAACTCCATCTCCCAGCAGGCCGCGGGGCAGCGGCTCAAAGCCCTAAAGAGGTTTAAGTTCAGAGGATCAAACGACAGCTGGAGACAGACTCATCAGAGAGAGCCACACGCTGACATGCCTCTCAAACGGGAAGGTGAGACACTTTCAGCTCTGAATGATTCAGGTCTGCTCGTCATGTGTTTGTGTGTGCTGGTGGTGTGTTGTCATGTTCAGGGTCACTGTTACATGTGTGTGTTTAATCTGTGTGTGTGTGTGTGTGTGTGTTAGATACGGAGCGAGCGCTGCAGGCCATGGAAGCCTGTCAATCAGCAGGTGATGAAGGATTCAGGAGTCGCGCGGAAAGACTTTTGACCATCTTTCAGAGTGACCTGTTTCAGGCTCTGCTGGGTGAGTAAAACACACACACACACACACACACACACACACACACACACACACACAGAGCTAATCAGCCGTGAGTGGCAGTGTGAACTCTCTATATTTAGTGTGTAATCTGTCATTGAGAGATTTACATGCGTGACATCATCAGATTAGACAGATCTGGAGGCGTGTCCTGGCAGATGAGCTGCGTGTGATTGGTTCCTGAGGATGAATAGAGCTGTCAATCAGCGTCAGGATTCCCTGCTGGCAGACGAGACACTGTTGATTCACACACACTCCAACACTAACCAAAACAACATGCTGAAATGTGTTGAAACTTGAAAGGGAAGTTGTGCTGGTCTTTTCTCCTCTATTGTGCCGTATATCCGAGTGAAACTCGGAACTCTTGTTCTTCTGGAACAAGAACAAATGTAGGGCGGGGCTTGATTTTGTCTGTGGGGAATTGATTGGATGGTTGTGGTTTGCTATTGGTGGATCTCATGTGAGTGACAGGTTGCCCCGCCCTCGTCATCAGAGAAGAGAAGAGATGCTGCAAGAGGGAGGAGAAGATATTATGATTACCAGGAACATGAATTTAACACAATAATGATGTGCTCCGATAAATCATTTAGAATAAACACTGAAATATTCCATAAAAAAAACAAGAATTGTCCATTTTGTTTTCATGGTGAGTTTAATATCAAGTGTGTGTGTTTCTCCCACAGACATTCAGGAGTTTTATGAGCTGACGGTGTTTGAGAATCAATCCGAAGGTCGAGCGCTCACACCGGGACTGGTGAGTGTGTGTGTGTGTGTGTGTGTGTGTGTGTGTGTGTGAATCACAGCTGAAGATTTGTATTATTATAATGTCAGTAGTATGTAAATGAACTCTTTCTGTGTTGCCTACACTCAGATTTCCTTGATTATTGTGTCAGCAAAAGTCCAATAAATTACGTAAAATGCTTTTGTTAAAACTACTGATCAAACTTCTGCATTTTTGCACTCCCACCCATGGACAGAGGGGTGGAGCCAAAATCAGAAGTGCATTATGGGTGTTGAAGTTTTTGGCAAAAGGAAACACCTCGGCCCTTTCTGTGTTTTTCTAGTCATGTCACACTGATTTAAATTTTTTGTTTGCCTTTCTACTGCACAGACAGTCAAAATCTATAAAAGCCCATCAGTGAATCAGGCCCGTTCACACCAACCGTAACTGAAACAATAACATTAACTATGATGGAAATAATGTTAACTATAACCATAACTAAAATGATAATGTTAACTATAACCATAACTAAAATGATAACCCTAACCTCCATTTGTTCTTGTTCTAGATATACGTCACAATAGTTAAAAAAGACTAGAGCAACTTCCCTTTCATGACGACTTTAAACGTGAATGAAAGTAGAACAGAATGTAGTATTTTCTTGTCTCTGCAGTGTAATCTCACGCTCTGGTTGTTGGACTGCAGATGAAGATCCTTCCGTACTTCTAGTCTTTAGGGTTTCAACTTTGACCCCGCGTGTCAAACAGCCTCTCTCAGTCTCCATGGCAACTGCTCTACAGTTGCCAGAGCAACAACTGATCACTGCCATGGCAACAGTAGTCATCCACCGCCTCTCTCCGTGTTTCCGCTCATGTTTTCACACGCGCGTCGCTCTGTTGTTCGCGTCCCCCCACCCGTCTGTCTCTCCCGTGCGAGCCGTGAGACGGGCGAGAGAGAAAGAGAGAGAGAGTGAGGAGAGGAGGCTCGACAGGCGGAGGGAGAGACAGGGGAGGGTGGGGGGGATTCAGCGCGTCTGTCGCCCTTCAGTCCTGACATGGACTGCCTGTGTATAGTGACCACTAAGGTAAGACCGCTGCAGCCCGCGCGCGTGTGTGTGTGTGTGTGTGTGTGTGCGCGCGCGATGTGTCTAAATACTGCAGCGTTTGCACGCGCCCGTGATCAGCGCCGCTGTCGTCTTGAGCTCTCGTCTCATTTATACAGCTGTGTGTGTGTGTGTGTGTGTGTGTGTGTGTGTGCGGAGTGTCTCATCTCACTTTATATAACACACAGTGTGTGTGTGTGTGTGTGTGAGTTGTGCTGGTCTTCTCTCTGAAGATGTGTGAGCAGTTTAATGTGTGTGTTTAGTATTACTGGTGATTTCCACCTGTGTGTGTGTGTGTGTGTGTGTGTGTGTGTCAGTGTCAGTGTGTGTGTGTGTGTGAGTGTCAGTGTGTGTGAGTGTGTGAGTGAGTGTGTGTGTGTTTGGCCATGCTGCAGTGTTTTAGTATAATTAAGATACTTATTATAGTTTTTATTAATATTGTCTGTCAGTTTTTATTTTTATATTTCCTTTTTTATTTTTTTTAATAAAGTTTTTTATATATCTGTATAGTTTTTATTTTAGTTTGTTATTTTAGTACATTAAAATAAAGAGTATCAGAGTCCACATCACAACTATAAAAGATAACGACACAGACGAATGATATTGTTAGAATCACTTCAGAACAATTTTTTTCCAGCTGATATAAACATTGACAGCCAATCAAAATCCATCCTGCTTTAAAGATCTCGAGCATTTAAAGCATCAGACGACAAAACTGCAGCGCTTAAAATAACCAGAATGATATCCTCGTAGTTATCATAGTTATCGGTATAGTTATCATTATATACTGCAGCGCACTTCAAATAAACAGAACAATATCTTCTGCTGGTGTGGACGCTAATATAGTTATCGTTATAGTTATATTTATTGGTATAGTTATTGCTATAAACTGCAACACGCTTCAAATAAACAGAACAATATTGTCCGCTGGTGTGGACGCTAATATAGTTATTGTTGTAGTTATTATAGTTATCGGTATAGTTATCATAGTTTTCAATATAGTTATCATAGTTATAGTTATCTTTATATACTGCAGCGCACTTCAAATAAATAGAACAATATCTTCTGCTGGTGTGGACGCTAATATAGTTATCATTGTAGTTATCAGTATAGTTTTTGTTATAAACTGCAGCACGCTTCAAATAAACAACGATATTGCCCGCTGGTGTGGACGCTAATATAGTTATCGTTATATTTATTATAGTTATCGGTATAGTTATTGTTATATACTGCAGCACGCTTCAAATAAACAGAACTGGTGTGGACGCTGATATTAATTACTGTAGATCATTATTATTCGTAGAAATCTGCTTTTGCTGTTCTGTTTGGAACATTTTCCAAAACTGAGTCTCCACAAGGACACATGCAGCTTTAGCTTATGCTCATGATGACTTCACATTTGTCAGTGTGTTCTTTATAGAGTGCAGTTGTGTGTTTCATTGGTCTGTGCTGCATGCTTCCCGGTTTCCTGGTTTGATGGTAAATGATCCATCATGACGATCCAGCAGGTGGAGCAGCAGATCTCAGTGTGGTGTTGGGCATCATGTAGTTGGTTGTACAGTGTCTTCATGGGCAAACGCTCCTGAGATCTGGTGTCTGTCTCATCATGGGTCCGTGATCGTGTGGATCTGCTCCAGCAGCCTGACCAGATCTCACAGATACAGAAGCGCGCCGTGTTTGTTTGCCTCTAGTTCCCGGTTTATGCAAGAACTTCCACCAGCTCACCACATTTATTCATTGGCTCTTAGTCTGATAACTGTCCTGGTAGCTCTTTTTTATTAACAGTGATCACCATAAATTAGGCATCACTCAAAAGCTCCATACAATGGAAGTGAATGGGGTCCAATGTTGATTGGTTCGCAACACTCTTCAAAATATCTTCTTTGTGTTTCACAGAAGAAAGTCAGTCAGGTTTGGAAATTATAATTTTTTGGGTGGGCTGTCCCTTTAAGAGAGCTGGCTTTTATGTCGACTGCATCCGAAAGCTGAGAAAGGCTTCCTCTGTAGGCAGCATACAGAGGCCCGTCCGAATCCAATGAGATCCTTCATCTGATCGATGTGTCCTGTGATATCCCACTATCCTGTGCGTCTAAACATCTGTTTGTAGTAATGAAATGTTGGCTTGATTATCAGCAAAGCTCTCTCTGTTTAGCTGTAGATCATTAGACTGTTGCAAAATGTAACTATATTATCGTCCAGCTCTAATCCGATAAATGCAACTATGAGGCATGAAGATATTAAGATATTACAAACATCATGATTTTCTGTAAAGCTGCTTTGAAACTGTATTGCGAAATATATTTCTGTCATGACAGCTCTCAGAGTGTTTGGCATGGTGATAGATATGACAATGTTGATTTATTTGGTCTTGGCAGAATAGATCTGCTACCCTGCTGCTGCTGTTGCTACTGCTGTTATTGCTGCTGCTGCTGCTGCTGCTATTGCTGCTGCTGATTCTGTTGCTGCTGCTGTTATTGCTGCTGCTGATTCTGTTGCTGCTGCTGTTATTGCTGCTGCTGATTCTGTTGCTGCTGCTGCTGCTGTTGCTTATTGCTGCTGCTGATTCTGTAATTGCTGCTGCTGCTGCTATTGCTGCTGCTGATTCTGTTGCTGCTGCTGCTATTGCTGCTGCTGATTCTGTTACTGCTGCTGCTGCTGTTGCTGCTGCTGATTCTGTTGCTGCTGCTGATTCTGTTGCTGCTGCTGATTCTGTTGCTGCTGCTGCTGCTATTGCTGCTGCTGATTCTGTTGCTGCTGCTGCTGATTCTGTTATTGCTGCTGCTGATGTTATTGCTGCTGCTGATTCTGTTATTGCTGCTGCTGCTATTGCTGCTGTTGCTGTTGGTTTTTGCTGCTGCAGAGCAAGTACAGGACTTGCTACTGCCAATACATACACAACACACTGCTGTGAGCATGTAAAACATGCTGCTGCTGTACAAAATAGCATGCATGAATTACCCGTAGCAGATCTATACAGGTGGAGCAGGGGAAGGTGGAGGGTTTCTGAAAGCGCTGCAACTGCTACAGAAAATGCTGACCAAGTATTTGAAGGTTGAGCAGCGAGCTCATTGGCTACTGATACAGCAGGAACCAATCCGCTGTGCCCTATAGAGAATGATGTGATTGTGAGCAGATTGAGTTAAGGATGGCGTCATCTAGAATTTCATGACAGATCTTTGTATTTGTCTTGAGGTAAATGGACTCAGAAGCCTCTGTGTGTGAATGTTTATTTTCAGGATCAGCTGATGAATCGGTCGAGTCATTTTAAAGGTGAATTGAGTATTTCTGCATCATTAGCGTCACTAAATAGAACTGCAAAAATGCTGATTGAAACATGTTTCCTGAACGGTCCATTCACACACTTCATTGGTCAGATAAACAGATAGCCCCGCCCCCAAACTCACGTGATTGGCTGAGTCAGAAGTTGACATGCCACTCAATCAAACAGATGAATCTTGTGAAAGCGTCACAGTGTTTCACTCTTCAGGAACCAAACAAACACAACACTAACTAGGTTTAATGCTGTGGAGTTCAGCTCAAATCCTGCAGTCACACACACACATTCATAAATCTGAAAATCGTCATTTGTTTCTCTTTCATCTTTATTTCTGTGTTGCTGATGATGTCAGTTGCTATGCAACCATGCTATCCGAGCCAGTTTCCATGGCGACCAGACCAGCATCGTGCACTGAATGAGAGAGAGCGAGCGTGGGAAACACACACACACACACACACACACACACACACACTTGAGTGAGTTTATGACGGTTATGAATTTTAGATTCATATTCATGTGATTCTCATGTGTTTCTGCTCTCAGGTATAATATTAGTGGAACAGATTAACAGATTGATGCTGTGTGTGTGTGTTGTGTGTGTGTGTGTGTGTGTTTCACTCATGCACGCTTGTATGTACACAGTATGCATGAGAGCGCAGTGTTGAGGGTCTGATTGGAGTGTCGTCCCACTTTGATGACATCATCATCATCAGCTCTGCAGTGGGCGCTGAGTGGAATACTGAGCAGCTCTGTGTCGCCCCCGTCTGGCCAATCCCACAATCCTCTGTGTGTGTGTGTGTGGTTCATGCCCCTCTACTATTTAGTTTCATATTTCTAAATCATTTTTTTTTTATTACACATTAGTTCATGTTGGCAAATGTTTCAGGTCATTCAGATGTGTATTATTATTATTATTATCTACTATTTTGTTTTTATATTTGATTATATTTTTATATTTACTATTTTTATTGTATATTTTATTCATTATATATCTGTATTCAAGTTATTACATTTTTTTAATTGTTACTGTTTAGAATCGTTACTTTCAAACTTTCAGTTTTTTAAAATCAAGTTTTTAGATTAAAAAAACATGTTAAACCAACATGAATATAAATAAAACACTATTAGATTGCATGTTAAATATTAGGTTTTGTGCCTCCTTATTTCAATACACGTAACATCATAATCCGTATTTCTTCGTGATCTATATTGTTATTGATGAGCTGATGCCTTTATGATTTTGATTCTGAAACTTATTTGTCAGTATTTGAGGTGTTTTTTAAACCACTGATGCAGGAACATGTGATGATGCTTTTACTACACGATTCGCTCCAATTCAAAAAACAGTTTGATTATTTAAATGTAAAGTAATTCACACGCACAATTTTTTTTGTCACTGGAAGCATTTGAGCGGAAGCCTTTAGATCTAACTATAACGATAACTATAATGATAGCTATACTGATAACTTTGATAACTATAATGATAATACTATAATGATAAATATAACAACAACTATAATGATAACTGTAACAATAACTATAACGATAGCTATAATGGTAACTATAACGTTAACTATAATGATAATGATAACGATAACTATGATAGCGATAACTATAACCATAACCATAACTATAATGATAATGATGACTATAACGATAACTATGATAACGAAAACTAACAATAACTGATGATAACGATAACTATAATGATACTGAACACTATAACGATAACTTTAATAACTAAACAATAACTATCACGATAATTGTAATGATAACAATAGCTACAACTATAACGATAACTATAACATTAACTATAATGATAACGATAATTATAATAACTAATGATAACTTTAATGATAATTATAATAAGTGTAACGATAACTATATCAGCGTTTACACTAGCATATAATATCGTTTTGTTTATTATAAGTGCGCTGCAGTTTTGTCGTCTGTTGCTTTAAATGCTCGAGCTCTTTAAAGCAGGATGGATTCTGATTGGTTGTCAATGTTTTTATCGTTCAGCAGCTGGAAAAAATCGTTCTGAAAGTCATTCCAAAAATACCAGTCCTCTGTGTTGTTATTGTTATAGTTGTGGTGTGGACTTCGCTATTCTTTCACATTTAGAAAGATTTTACAAACTGTGGTTATAGTTATCGTTCTCGGTGTGAACGGCCTTAAACGCGTCCATTCTCCTTGGTCTCTGCAGAAGTACCGTTACCATGATGAGGAGACTCCGCCCCTGCAGCACAGTCCCACCCACCTAACCACAGGAAAGTCCGCAGAGATGCTGCACCTCAGTGACGCTGGCCACGCCCCCATCGACGGTGTCCACGGTTACACCCCCCAGATGCATATGTCACCTGCCAAGGTATCAGGGTTCCTCTCTTACAGTCAGAGGCTGAGCTGTGATGTGATTGGTCCACTAGGGCCCTACGAAATTGGTTTTATTTTTTCAGAATTTTTAATTTTTCTGGATTTTTAAATGTATTATCAGCCCTGCTAGCTACTGTCAGGACATTGAACAGATGAAGTGAATAAGCTGTGTGTGCTTGATGTCTGTTAACTTAGTTAACCCATGGTTGAGTGAACATGACCCGTCTCTCTCTCTCTCTCAGACCCGTCTGTCCTCGTGTGTGTCGCGTCTCTCCAGTCAAACGCTCTGAATGATGTTTCACATTTCACAGTCTCAGTTGTGTAACTTCCCGTCCTCTCCTGTAACTAGTCCTGCTGTTGTGTGTGTTGCAGCCAGTGTTGCTCCCCAGTGGCCACGCGCCGTACTACGCCACCTCCACTCTGGTAAGCGTCCTCCAGTCATCTACATCAGTGTGAGTCCCAATGAAGTTTTCATCATTTTCTGTTTTATTTTAAGCCCATTGGTGAATGGGCCATTCCAGGATTCCTATTATGCTATTTTAAAAGCTCCTAATGTTGTTTTGGGATTCTCCTACAACAGGTTCACATTCATCCAAGGTCAAAAAACACTCACAATATCCACTGCAGCATCAGCTCTTTTCTCTTAGTGTCTGAAACGGTTAGATCAAGGATTCGGTCTCTCTAAACCCCGCCTTTCTGAGAGCTGCTCTGCTCTGATTGGTCAGATGGCCCAGTCTGTTGTGATTGGTCTACTCTGCTCTGATTGGTCAGATGACCTAGTATGTTGTGATTGGTCGGAAACCAAACGCTCATTACCATATCTGAATCTCAGCTCTTCCTCAGCACTTGAAACACAGTGATTAGAACAGTAACGATGGTGTCGGTTTTACTGAATCAATCTCAGCTACAACTACAGTGTTGGAGGGCGGGGCAAAGCAGACGCTGTTCGCCAGCAGCCAATGAGCTGACATTATGCAAATTAGTTACAAACCTATGTAGGTTCAGCAGGAAGTGATAGTGGAATTACTGGCTACTCGTTTCAGCAGGTCAGAAACGCTTCTTTCTGTTTGGGTTTGGTTCGCTTATAGCCTGCATTTGGGAACAAAACATTTGCCAACGCTCTTCCCAAACGCACAAGGGCCGCTGCAGCTCCAATCTGATTGGCTGTGATGTAATTTCCTGTGGACACTGCAGAGGGAGAACTAGTCACTGAATTTGATCACATGAAGTCTGCGTCAGGAACAGCTCGTCAGATGTCTGTCAGCACAGGTGTGTTAGTCCAGATGTTTCCACAGGAGTCATGTGACGCAGGGCTGTGGGCGGAGCTCCAGGTGAACAGACAGACAGCTCGTTCTCGCTCTCCCTCTCCTGCACTCACACCAGCACAAATATTGCCATAGTGATGGCAGGGATGTTGGTCTCCATAGCAACAGGACCACTTCACATTTTTTTCCAGCGAGGGAGAGAGAGAGAGTGCGCGGGAGAGAAGGAATGTGTGTGTGTGTGTGTGTGTGTGTGTGTGACGGTCTCGCGGCAGCAGGATGAAGCTCCTCGAGCGCGTCTGTAGCTCATTTCTGTGCGTCTCTCGGCTCGTTTTGCTCTCGTGATTCCGGATGAAGCAGAAGATGAAACGACACTGACACAGCGGGACTGCTGTCACCATCACTTTCATCATCATCTTCACCACCATCATCATCATCATCATCATCTTCATCATCATCTCTCAGTGGTTAGCGGGTGGTGGATTGTCTCTGAAATCTCTCTCTAGGACTCTGATCGATTCGGTTTGTTTCGGAGTCGGTGTGAATGTGTGTGTGATGTAATCGCGCGGTTCTGACGTCATGTTCGTCTCCGTTTGGTACGCAAAGAAGATGGGCCGAAGATTCATCAGCAACGTGCGCAAAGCTAAGAGACACAGACAGAGAATGATGGTGAGACAGTGAACGTGTGTGTGTGTGTGAGAAAGCTGTGAGTGTGTGAGTGTGTGAGTGTGTGAGACAGAGAGACAACTGTGTGTGTGTTTGTGTGTGTGTGTGTGTGTGTGTGTGTGAGAGAGTGTGTATGTGAGTGTGTGTGTTTGTGTGTGTGTGTGACAGTGAGACAGCTGTGTGTGTGTGTGTGAGTGAGTGTGTATGTGAGTGTGTGTGTGTGTGTGAGAGACAGCTGTGAGTGTGTGTGTGTGTGTGTGTGTGTGAGAGAGAGAGACAGCTGTGAGTGTGTGTGTGTGTGTGTGTGTGAGAGAGAGAGAGAGAGACAGATGTGTGTGTGTGAGACAGAGAGACAACTGTGTGTGTGTGTTTGTGTGTGTGTGTGTGTGTGTGTGAGTGTGTATGTGAGTGTGTGTGTTTGTGTGTGTGTGTGTGACAGTGAGACAGCTGTGTGTGTGTGTGTGTGAGTGAGTGTGTATGTGAGTGTGTGTGTGTGTGTGTGTGTGTGTGAGAGACAGCTGTGAGTGTGTGTGTGTGAGAGAGAGACAGTGAGACAGATGTGTGTGTGTGAGACAGAGAGACAACTGTGTGTGAGAGACAGCTGTGTGTGTGTTTGTGTGTGTGTGTGTGTGTGTGTGTGTGTTTGTGTTTGTGTGAGTGTGTGTTACTCCAAGGAATACAGCGGTGACAGAATTCACCATGGCAGTTGTGATGAGGTTACCATGGTAAACATTGTATTTTATGGTCAGACTGTGTTCTTGTTGATAGTTGCCAGATTTCTGCTGAGCGTTGCATCGTCTCCATGGTAACCAGAGTGATGGTGTGATACAGCCTGTGAAGATGTTGTCATGGTGTAATCACTGTGATTTCATGCAGGAGTGTGTGTGTGTGTGTGTGTGTGTGTGTGTATAACATGCTACTGAACTACAGCTAAATTTTAGTTAGACTGATGGCTGATGCTGCTCTGGTACTGGTTAAGCTAGTTATAACTGTAGCCTGTCCAGTGTTAGCTGGTTTAGACTGGTTCTTTCTGCAGGGTTATGGGTTTGGTTAGTTGATAAATAACTTTAACTAAAAATAAAATGAAAATGGAAAATATAAAAATAAAATCTGATCCAAAATATTAATAAAAACTATGAATATAGCTGCAAGCAGCAATTACGGGGCCAAGCACAAAGAGCACGATAAACCATGCCAACACCACTGTGAGCGTCAGACCAGCTGCAACAACAAGCTAGTAACGACTTTTTAAGATGATTTTAGACAAATTGGCTGAAAAATCATAAATACAGTCATTAGAAATGTGATTGAGAGGTTTATCACAGTCGACCAACAGGTGGCGCTGTGACCAAACTGATGTGGTGTGGTCAGAGTGAGGTGACAATGAAACATGCAAAGTTTGGTGTCTACAGGGAAAGCAGTGCAGAGATACAGCCTCAGTCATTTTGGCATCAAGCCTCAACTTTGTTTCGAGTACCTTCAGGGCATGTTGCTGATGACACAGAGTTTCGTAATGGTACACCAGTGCATTCATAAAGTATTGCATTTTATGTCATAATACTGTATTGTAGTTGATGACAATTTCATGTTTTGTTCAATTATAGAGCCACCAAGAGGCACAATCCCACCATTTTTTCATGTGTCCTCAGGGTGAGCCCATACATGTGTCAAATTTGGTGAAAATATCTCATTTCATTTTGGAGTTATAAATACTTATATGTATGAGCACATAAAAAATGACCCTTGGGCAACTTGGATTGGACTTTTTTTTTTTTTGCCACTTACTATCAAAATTTTGCCATTTGGGCACTAGCATTTAGCCAGATTTCTGAATTTCCTACGGTGGTTTTGTCTCGATCAGACTAACGGTTTCGAAGATAATCGCAAAGGTTTTTTAAGTGTTAAGTCACCATGTTGCACAAACCATAAGGCAAAACCTAGCATGTTTGGTCTCGCTGGACTCAGCAAGGATTCAAGAGTCTAAGGACATGACTCCTGTGAAAAAAAGTCAACACACCCAAAGTTATAAACATTTGAACATTTGATTTTACCACTAGGTGGCGCTGGCTTGAAACTTCTCAGGCTCCTCTAGGGCATCGTGCTGATGACCCATACCGAGTTTCGTAACAATACACTAATGTGTTCATAAAATATAGCATTTTACTACAAAATTCAAATTGGTTGACGCCCAAAATGGCTGATATGGGAAATCGTCATGCCATTAAACTCGGCATGACGACCTGAATCTAAAAAGACCAGTTTTATGATTTTTGGACAAACTGTTCATAACTTATTAGCAAAAATAACCATTTTTGTATCTCCGGACCAGTAGATGGCGCTGTGCCGAAACGCAGCATGTAACTTTATGTCATGCTTATGACAACATGTACCAAGTTTGGTCTGTTTGTGAGTTATTCGAAAACAGTTTGGCAAATCGACTTGAAGTACATACATTTTTGTCAGCATGGTCTGAAGAGCTGGTTAAATTTTCGTAAAAAACGGCCTAGTAGTTTTTTCGGAGAATTCAAAATGGCGGTAACATTTTCATGGCGGAAAATGAAGCCAAGGAATCAGAGGAAAAATTGGAATTTTGAATTTTGTTTCTAGCCCTTATGGTTCAATAGTTATTAACATAAACATGAGTGCAAGTTTGGACAGCTGGTGGCGCTAGAGGGATTGAGTTAGAGACTCTAAATTTGCTATGGATACAGTTCAAACTGTATTCCAAATTTCATAAGTTTCCCGCAAGCGGTTCTATGAAACTGCCGTAGACTTCCAGAGCGGAAACGGAAGAAGAAGAAGAAGAACGGCAATGATTACAATAGGTGCCTATAATATATCAATGATACTAAAATAACACTGACCATGACATCATAACTGCATGTAAAGATGCATCTTAGCAACAAAAGAAAATACACTGTCTGGATATTTATATCTGGATGTTTATTAATAAAGACGCAGCCTAATTCTGGACTCATGAATATTAAACAGATGCAAATGCCACTTAAGTGTGTGTGTGTGTGTGTGTGTGTGTGTGTGTGTGTGTGTGTGTGTGTGTGTGTGTGTGTAATCTTTTGCTGTGAGTGCCTGACACTGTTACCATGGAAATGTTATTTGCTAAGGAAACTGAATTTTCCCAGAGGACTCAACAGATGTTGCCATGCTCTGTCCTGTCTGTCTATCCTGGCTGTTTCTCAGTGTCCATCCTGTCTTTCTCTCAGTGTCCATCCTGACTATCTCTCAGTGTCCATCCCGTCTGTTTCTCAGTGTCCATCCTGTCTGTTTCTCAGTGTCCATCTAGTCTTTCTCTCAGTGTCCATCCTGTCTTTCTCTCAGTGTCCATCCTGGCTGTCTCTCAGTGTCCATCCTGTCTTTCTTTCAGTGTCCATCCTGTCTTTCTCTCAGTGTCCATCCTGACTGTCTCTCAGTGTCCATCCCGTCTTTCTCTCAGTGTCCATCCTGTCTTTCTTTCAGTGTCCATGCTGTCTTTCTCTCAGTGTCCATCCTGTCTGTTTCTCAGTGTCCATCCTGTCTTTCTCTCAGTGTCCATCCTGTCTTTCTCTCAGTGTCCATCATGTCTGTTTCTCAGTGTCCATGCTGTCTTTCTCTCAGTGTCCATCCTGTCTGTCTCTCAGTGTCCATCCTGTCTGTCTCTCAGTGTCTATCCTGTCTGTCTCTCAGTGTCCATCATGTCTGTTTCTCAGTGTCCATGCTGTCTTTCTCTCAGTGTCTATCCTGTCTGTCTCTCAGTGTCCATCCTGTCTGTTTCTCAGTGTCCATCCTGTCTTTCTCTCAGTGTCCATCCTGTCTTTCTCTCAGTGTCTATCCTGTCTGTCTCTCAGTGTCCATCCTGTCTGTTTCTCAGTGTCCATCCTGTCTTTCTCTCAGTGTCCATCCTGTCTTTCTCTCAGTGTCCATCCTGTCTGTCTCTCAGTGTCCATCCTGTCTGTCTCTCAGTGTCTATCCTGTCTGTCTCTCAGTGTCCATCATGTCTGTTTCTCAGTGTCCATGCTGTCTTTCTCTCAGTGTCTATCCTGTCTGTCTCTCAGTGTCCATCCTGTCTGTCTCTCAGTGTCTATCCTGTCTGTTTCTCAGTGTCCATCCTGTCTTTCTCTCAGTGTCCATCATGTCTGTTTCTCAGTGTCCATGCTGTCTTTCTCTCAGTGTCCATCCTGTCTGTCTCTCAGTGTCCATCCTGTCTGTCTCTCAGTGTCCATCCTGTCTTTCTCTCAGTGTCCATCATGTCTGTTTCTCAGTGTCCATGCTGTCTTTCTCTCAGTGTCCATCCTGTCTTTCTTTCAGTGTCCATCCTGTCTTTCTTTCAGTGTCTATCCTGTCTGTCTCTCAGTGTCCATCCTGTCTGTCTCTCAGTGTCTATCCTGTCTGTTTCTCAGTGTCCATCCTGTCTTTCTCTCAGTGTCCATCATGTCTGTTTCTCAGTGTCCATGCTGTCTTTCTCTCAGTGTCCATCCTGTCTGTCTCTCAGTGTCCATCCTGTCTGTCTCTCAGTGTCCATCCTGTCTTTCTCTCAGTGTCCATCATGTCTGTTTCTCAGTGTCCATGCTGTCTTTCTCTCAGTGTCCATCCTGTCTTTCTTTCAGTGTCCATCCTGTCTTTCTTTCAGTGTCCATCATGTCTGTTTCTCAGTGTCCATCCCGTCTTTCTCTCAGTGTCCATCCTGTCTTTCTTTCAGTGTCCATCCTGTCTTTCTTTCAGTGTCCATCCTGTCTGTTTCTCAGTGTCCATCCTGTCTTTCTCTCAGTGTCCATCCTGTCTTTCTCTCAGTGTCCATCATGTCTGTTTCTCAGTGTCCATGCTGTCTTTCTCTCAGTGTCCATCCTGTCTGTCTCTCAGTGTCCATCCTGTCTGTCTCTCAGTGTCTATCCTGTCTGTCTCTCAGTGTCCATCATGTCTGTTTCTCAGTGTCCATGCTGTCTTTCTCTCAGTGTCTATCCTGTCTGTCTCTCAGTGTCCATCCTGTCTGTCTCTCAGTGTCTATCCTGTCTGTTTCTCAGTGTCCATCCTGTCTTTCTCTCAGTGTCCATCATGTCTGTTTCTCAGTGTCCATGCTGTCTTTCTCTCAGTGTCCATCCTGTCTGTTTCTCAGTGTCCATGCTGTCTTTCTCTCAGTGTCCATCCTGTCTGTTTCTCAGTGTCCATCCTGTCTTTCTCTCAGTGTCCATCCTGTCTTTCTCTCAGTGTCCATCCTGTCTTTCTCTCAGTGTCCATCATGTCTGTTTCTCAGTGTCCATGCTGTCTTTCTCTCAGTGTCCATCCTGTCTGTCTCTCAGTGTCCATCCTGTCTGTCTCTCAGTGTCTATCCTGTCTGTCTCTCAGTGTCCATCATGTCTGTTTCTCAGTGTCCATGCTGTCTGTCTCTCAGTGTCTATCCTGTCTTTCTCTCAGTGTCCATCCTGTCTTTCTCTCAGTGTCCATCATGTCTGTTTCTCAGTGTCCATGCTGTCTTTCTCTCAGTGTCCATCCTGTCTGTCTCTCAGTGTCCATCCTGTCTGTCTCTCAGTGTCTATCCTGTCTTTCTCTCAGTGTCCATCCTGTCTTTCTCTCAGTGTCCATCATGTCTGTTTCTCAGTGTCCATGCTGTCTTTCTCTCAGTGTCCATCCTGTCTGTCTCTCAGTGTCCATCCTGTCTGTCTCTCAGTGTCTATCCTGTCTGTCTCTCAGTGTCCATCATGTCTGTTTCTCAGTGTCCATGCTGTCTTTCTCTCAGTGTCCATCCTGTCTGTCTCTCAGTGTCCATCCTGTCTGTCTCTCAGTGTCTATCCTGTCTGTCTCTCAGTGTCCATCATGTCTGTTTCTCAGTGTCCATCATGTCTGTTTCTCAGTGTCCATCATGTCTGTTTCTCAGTGTCTATCCTGTCTGTCTCTCAGTGTCCATCATGTCTGTCTCTGTGTCCATCCTGTCGGTCTCTCAGTGTCCATCATGTCTGTCTCTCAGTGTCCATCATGTCTGTCTCTCAGTGTCCATCATGTCTGTTTCTCAGTGTCCATCCTGGCTGTCTCTCAGTGTCCATCATGTCTGTCTCTGTGTCCATCCTGTCGGTCTCTCAGTGTCCATCATGTCTGTCTCTCAGTGTCCATCCTGTCTGTCTCTCAGTGTCCATCCTGTCTGTCTCTCTGTGTCTATCCTGTTTATCCTATCTGTCTCTCTGTCCTGTCTGTCTCTTTGTGTCTGCTCTGTCTTTCTCTCTCTGTCCATCCTGTCTGTCTGTCTCTCTCTGTCTCTGCCCTGTCTGTCTCTCTCTCTCTGTCCTGTCTGTCTCTCTCTCTGTCCTGTCTGTCTCTCTCTGTCTCTGTCCTGTCTGTCTCTCTCTGTCTCTGTCCTGTCTGTCTCTCTGTGTGATGCTGCAGTCTCTGCAGTGCTGTAACAGCAGAACTCATCAAATTACTTTAATTAAAGTTCTTCAGCTCCGTTACTGAAACAGTCAGGATGTTAATTATCCGCTCGTCTCTCTCAGGTTGTTTAGGAGAGCAGTTGTGAGTCTGTAACGTGGTTTGATGATGTTGTTGATGTGTGTGTGTGTGTGTGTGTGTGTGTGTGAGCGGCTGATTCCTGAAAAACTCAAGTCAGCTTTATTTCTACAGTGCTTTATAGAGTACAGATCGTTTCAAAACAGCTTCACGGTAACAAACATATGAGACAAACAAAATTTTTAAGCTGTAAAGCGACTCTAAAAAGATAATAGTGTCATTATTCAGATCAAGTCACTTGCTCCGATTACTCCGAATGCTCCGAAATTAATAAGTTGTTTCCTCTCTTGGCAGCTGATGTTTTATATAGAGACACTTTCACTGTCCAATCAATCATCATGATCGGATCAAGCCCCGCCCCTTCCAGTTTTTCACTTCACATCAGTTTCAGGCTGATGAAAGTCTTTATGGTCATTCAGTTTAGCGTTTGTGATGAAGGACTCGTGGTTTCTGCTCGTACGTCTGTGAGCGTCACTGAGACTCATCTGAGATTTGAGTCCATCAGAGATCACGTGCTGGTGATGTCACCATGTTGATTATAACATCAGGACAGACATTAAAAGATACTGATGAATGATGTTTTCTCAGTACAGATGATTGAATGTCTCTCTTGTCTCTCTCTGTCTCAGATGAACGGGATGGACGGAGACGTTGAATATGAGGAGATCACACTGGAGAGGGTTTGAGACATATCTTGTTTTCAGCTCTTTGATCATATCAAATCACTTCTGCATGAACATCATTGTGTGTGTGTGTGTGTGTGTGTGTGTATGTGTGTGTTTAGGGTAACTCTGGTCTGGGCTTCAGTATAGCCGGTGGGACTGATAACCCTCACATAGGAGACGATCCCAGTATCTTCATCACTAAGATCATACCAGGCGGAGCCGCAGCACAGGACTGCCGGCTGAGGTAAAACACACACACACACAGTCAGTCGCTGTAATGGAATGGGGTGAAGGGTCATTGACAGGATTTCCCGTGTCTTTCAGGGTGAACGACAGTATTCTCTTTGTGAATGACGTGGATGTGCGTGAAGTCACTCACAGTTTCGCGGTGGAGGCGCTGAAGGAGGCGGGGCCGATCGTCCGGCTCTACGTGCTGCGACACAAACCGTCCGCGGAGAGAATCACAGAGCTGAAACTCATCAAGGGTCCTAAAGGTGCGTGAGGGGCAGCAGGTGGGCGGAGCTGATGTATTCAGCTCATCTGATTGGCTGCGCTCCTGTGCCACAGGTCTGGGCTTCAGCATTGCGGGCGGCGTCGGGAACCAGCACGTCCCGGGAGACAACAGCATCTACGTCACCAAGATCATCGAAGGCGGAGCAGCGCATAAAGACGGACGGCTGCAGATTGGGGACAAAATTCTCGCTGTGAGTTTGAGCACGTGAGCAACAGACAAATAAGATTGATTTTCTGACCCCACTGGCAGATATTTGTTCTTGTTTTAAGCACAAACTCACTTCATTTTGATACATTTCTACATTTTGCTTCTCCAGTAAATGTATCTTGATTTAATAATGTATAGATATTTGTGCTGGAAAACAAGACAAAGTCTGTTCAATGTAGTGTTGTGTGTGTGTGTGTGTGTGTGTTCAGGTGAATAACATGTATCTAGAGGACGTGATGCATGAAGACGCTGTAGCGGCGCTGAAAAACACAGGGGAGGTTGTTTATCTGAGAGTAGCCAAAACTCTTCATCTTCATCATCAAGACGCCTACAACCCTCCTGACATCACCAGCTGTGAGCGCACACACTCATACACACACATACACACACATATACATATACACAAAAACACACACACACTCCCACTCTCACACACTCTGACGTCTGTGTGTTTCTGCAGCCTATCCTCCTCATATGGACATGTCTGATTACCCACAAGCCCTCAGTCCCTCGTCTCCACGCCGTTACTCGCCTATCCCTAAAGGCCTGCTGCTGGGAGACGAGGACATTCCCAGGTGACCACACTCATGTTTATGCAGATATGCAAATGAGCACATATAGACACCTTCTATTGTTTCTATAGACCTTATGCTCCAGAGAAACAAGCACACAGCCATCTTTAGAGTTTTGTGTTTGAACTTCAGCGGCATCACTGCCGAAGAGTAATTAACTGGTGACGTGGATTTACTGTAGAATTAACAAAAGTTATCATGAGTATTGTAATGTTTGAAGCGGATGTCATAACAGATATCAGTAGACTGAGAAGATAACGAGCTGTTTATTCATAAATCCTTAAGATCTTACCTTCATGCTGTGGAAATACAAAATGGAAGACTGAAAAGGGGCGGGGCTACATAATCAGCTCACGTTGACTCGTATGTTGTTGTCCATCAGGGAGCCGCGGCGTGTGGTCATTCTCAGAGGCTCCACCGGATTGGGCTTCAATATCGTGGGCGGTGAGGATGGTGAGGGGATCTTCATCTCCTTCATCTTAGCGGGAGGAGCAGCTGATCTGAGTGGAGAGCTGAAGAAAGGAGATCAGATCCTGAGTGTACGTCTGATCCACACACACGTCTGCTGAGTCACGCTGTTCGACTGTCACTCACTCAGTGTTTCTATTGCAGGTGAACGGCGTGGATCTGCGTCACGCGACACACGAGCAGGCGGCAGCGGCGCTGAAGAACGCAGGACAGACGGTCACCATCATCACGCAGTACAGGCCCGAGGGTGAGACGCAGCACATGCTAGAATAATGAAAACAGCTGGACTGACAAATCAGAGCCCAGCAAGCCTGACACGTGTGTGTGTGTGTTTAGAGTACAGCCGGTTCGAAGCGAAGATTCATGACCTGCGTGAGCAGCTGATGAACAGCAGTTTAGTTTCTGCAGCGGCGTCATTACGGAGCGGAAAGAGAAGCTTCTTCATCAGGTACTGAATAAAGAAACAAACTCAAAACAAACTTTTTATTCCCTCAAAATCTTAATTTAAAGGGAAAGTAAAATTATTTTTCTGACTCAACTGGCAGATACTGTATTTGTTCTTGTTTTAAACATAAACTGTCTTTCCTATGTCTTCAGGGCTCTGTTTGACTACGATAAAACGGCAGACTGTGGCTTCCTGTCGCAGGCTGTGAGCTTCAGGTTTGGGGATATTCTGCAAGTGTTTGACTGCAGTGATGAGGAATGGTGGCAGGCCGGAAAACTGTCTCCACACGGAGAACTGGAGGAGACCGGATACATACCCAGCAAGAGGAGGTGTGTGTGCATCATCATCAGTACATTAAAAGTGTCTCAGGGTGTGTTCATGTCATGTCCGAAAAATAGTATGTACGAGCTGAACGCCCATGAACGCTACCATAAAGTCAGAATTAGAAACAGTGAGAACAGTTTTAGAAAAGGTACATCGCCATCATCCTCCGATCAAAGTCATTTGAACACACCTGACATCATAATTACGGCTTCCCAAATCATAAATATGAAAATTCCAGGGGGAATTAAACGCATCCTCAAAGACTTGCTCAGATAAACAGATAGTCCCGCCCCAAACTCACGTGATTGGCTGAATCAGAACCAATCAATCAAACAGATGAATGTTGTGAAAGTGTCACAGTGTTTCTGCTTCAAGAATCAGACTACCAGTGACTCTGAACATCTGAACATCACACACAGCAGCTGATCAGGAGTGTGTGTGTGTGTGTGTGTGTGTGTGTGTGTGTGTGTGTGTTCCTGTAGGGTGGAGAGGAAGGAATGGTCCCGTCTGAAGACTCGTGGCAGAGAAGCCGTCAGCGGTGAGTGAGTGAGTGTTTCACACTGATCTGTGGCTCATAGTAGCTCATGTGACTCTGACATCCTGTGTGTGTGTGTGTGTGTGTGTGTGTGTGTGTGTGTGTTTCAGGACGCAGCGATTACATCGTGAGCTATGAGACGGTGATTCAGACTGAAGGTGAGTCTTAGAGTTCGAAAGATAAAACGCTCTGATACTATTAATTACATTAAGATTTGCAAACATTTTTTGTATTACAAGTTTTTAAATATGCAAATATATAATTAAATATGCACTAGTTTGCTTAAATTTCCAGAACAATAATGTGAACATTGGGTAAAGCCTCGTTCTTGATTGGTTTTGGTGACATATTAAAGTTAAAGGTTTTTACAGAGGATTTCTCTTTTTATCACTCCATGAATCAGAAAATACTGTCAGCAGACAGAAATCAAATACATTTTCACCATGTTTTTAGGAGTAAAATGTTTTATAAATCCGGCAAATGATATATGAACAAACCTTCAGAATATAGATATGAATAAAATTGTAAAGTTTGGTGTGTGTTAAGCTGCTGAATTGGAGATTTCTGACTCAAGATTGAAATTTACAGATACAAAGAGATAAAGTGTACTAAAATAAACACTTAAATGTGTATTTTGGATGTTTTCTGTCCACTAGTCTGAGAGAGGACATGTTATGGGAGCAAAATAGACTAATATCTCAAAATTGACCACTGGATGAAAAATTATGCTTTTGCCTGTAGCGTCTGGCCTTAATAGAGCTTTTATTTTGGTGTAAAACTGCAGGGAGTACTGTGGTGTTATTGTAGAATTCATTAAAAATGTTACCAGTCATATGGTGAATAACACTGTGACTGTGATGTCATTTCCTGTCCTGCAGTGCACTACGCACGTCCAGTCATTATCCTCGGGCCGAGCAAAGATCGCGTCAATGACGATCTCCTCTCCGAGTTCCCGGACAAGTTTGGCTCCTGTGTCCCGCGTAAGATGCCCAATTCAGTTCAATTTAATTCAGTTCAATAACAGTGTAATGTTGCAAAGTTCATCAGTTATGAAACAAATTCAATTAACTTCAGTTTGATTCAATTCAGTTTGATTCCATTCAATTCAATAATATTGTTGATGTTGCAAAAATCATCAATTTTTAAACAAATTTAATTCAGTTAAATTTGATTCAATTCAGTTCAATAAGAGTGTCAATGTTGCAAAGTTTATCAATTATGAAACAAATTCAATTCAGTTAAATTCCATTCACTTCGGTTCAATAAAGTTCTAGTAATAGACAGTTTCAGACCTCATCCAGAATGCTAAGCTAAATCCACATATTATGATAAAAAGTCTTATAAATGACTCAGTGTTTGATCTGATTATATTCTGAGCACAAAGACTCGTTAGTGACACTTCCTGTGTTTGACAGACACGACGCGGCCGAAGCGCGAGTACGAGATGGACGGGCGTGACTACCACTTTGTGTCGTCACGGGAACAGATGGAGAAAGACATTCAGAGTCACCGATTCATCGAGGCCGGACAGTACAACAGCCACCTGTACGGAACCAGTGTCCAGAGCGTCAGACAGGTGGCTGAACAGGTGAGAGACAGACAGACAGACAGACAGACAGACGCATGAACAGACAGACAGATGGATGAGGGGAGACTTATGAGCCGTGTGTGTGTGTGTGTGTGTGTTTTCAGCAAGGGAAACACTGTATCTTGGATGTTTCGGCGAATGCAGTGAGGAGGTTACAAGCCGCACAACTTCACCCCATCGCCATCTTTATAAGACCCTCGTCCCTGCAGAACATACTGTGAGTCTCTGTGTGTGTGTGTGTGTGTGTGTGTGTGCAAAAGTGTGTGTGAGAGTGTGTGAGTGTGTGTGTATGTGTCTTAAACCCTGATATGCATCATTTTAATCATGTTATTCACATCTGGTAATAGTAATTATGTTCGTCATGACAAACACTCTCAAATCGTGGCCAATCAGGAGAGCGAGCGAGTCTCTGCACTGCTGTCTCTCACACTCGTTACATACTGGATGAGTGTATAATCAAATGAATCCAGATGAAACCATTTTAATGTTATTAAAAACACATGCTCAGCGACTGATACAGTCTTTGTCATGAATACTGTACACGTGTTTGTTCACAGTTTGAATGTTCTTGTTTAGGTTATTTTCCACATATGAGGCAAATTATTAATTGTCACTTTCATTATGGCTATTAAAGTGATGCACAGTGATATTCAGACTCAAATTAAACACTGATATAAAGCACATGATCATTAGCTGAGATCATTAGTGTCACTGTCACAATGTAATCAGCTGTTGCTTGATTCCAGAGACATTAACAAGCGTCTGACGGAGGAACAGGCCCGAAGAGCTTTAGACAGAGCCGTCAAACTGGAGCAGGACTTCATCGAGTGTTTCTCAGGTGAAACTTCATCATCATCATCATCATCATCATCCATATGTAAATGTGCTCTGATATGATTTAGTCCATCAAGTTAAACTAAACTAAATTGAGAAATATTGCCTTGGCAAATAGCTGAAATAAAATAAGTTCCTTATCTGTCAGTCACTTTTGTTGTGTTGAATGACAACATTAGGGGTCATACTTGGGAGAATTCAGAAAAGGCCATTGAGAATTGGTGAGTGGAATTTGCTTTTGCCACTCCCCATCATGTCTTCCATAAACAAGCTCATTCCAATCTTCACCTCTAAAAGAACTGTTCTAGCTGGAAAGAGTGATATAGTGTTTTACAGCGGTCTCTCTCCTAAAAGAGCGAGCGCAGATAAGTGCTGAGAGTTTCCCCTTGGCGCTTCTGCTAAAAGAGCAGTTTCCCTAAAAGAGCTTGCACAAACAGCGAGAGTCTTTTTAAATATGCCTTTCCATTTGTGTATTCCTGGGCGCGGTCAATATCTCTCAACCACGATCTCTGCCTCACGTGTCTGGGCCGCTTGCGTGAATGGCTCGTGTTGGCACTGTTGTGGTCGCATCTGTCTTTCCTCAGCCGCTACCTGCAGTGGAGCTAGTGTTCAGAGTGACACGAGGGCCACAGCAAGAGTGTTTCCACCGGGTGAATCCCCACGGACCTCTCACACGTTATGTCCAGTGGAGCTCCCAGGTGACTTCAACGTTGCGTTGGTGCCCCCTCGGCACAGACACACTGGCACACAGCTGACCCCGGGGTCTGCACAAGTATGCGTTTCCCCCAGTGAGCCTGCCTGCACAGATGTTGTGCAAGGTCACAGAGGACGAAAAGCAAGTCTGTTTTGGCTCAACCGGACTTGGTTCTCGAATGCTCCTAACGACAGCCCCTCCCCGGCTTTCTCAGGGACAGAGCACAATTTGGAAACCGCGCCCAGACCTCTGAAACCTCCACATCTGGCCCCTGGACAGGACACGGAAGACTTGAATGGTCTGTCACCAGCGCTGATAGACATCATCACTCAAGCTAGAGCTCCATCTATAAGGCGGGCATATGCTTTGAAGTGGAGTGTTTGCTAATTGGTGTGCTTCCTGTGGAGAAGAACCAGAGATGCGCAGTCGGGTTGGTGCTTTCCTTCCTGCAGGAGAGGTTGAAGGGTAGGCTGTTCCCTTCAACCCTAAAAGTGTATGTGGCCTGCCATAGCAGCACATCATGATGCAGTGGATGGAAAATCATTAGGGAAGCACGACTTGTTTATCAGGTTCCTTAGAGGTTCCAGGAGGTTGAATCCTCCTAGGCCATGCCTTATTCCCTCATGAGACCTCTTACTGGGCCTACAGTAGCCACTGGAGTCAGTAGAGCAAAGTGCCCTCTCTATGAAGATGGTGCTCTAGACTGCACTCACTTCCATCAAGAGGGTTGGGGACCTGCAGGCATTCTCTGTCAGCGAAATGTGCCTTGTTTGGTCCGCATTCTCAAATAATCCTGAAACCCCGACCGGGCTATGTGCCTAAAGTCCCCTCTACCCCTTTCAGGGATCTAGTGGTGAACTTGCAAGTGCTGCCTCGAGACAAGGCAGACCCAGCCTTATCATTGCTGTGTTCAATACACACTTTGAGCATTCATCTGGAGGGTGCGGAGGCCTTCAGGAGGTCTGAGCAGCTCTTTGTCTGTTTTGGAGGACAGCAGAAGGGGAAGGCTTTCTCCAAACAGAGGTTGGCCCACTGGATAGTGGATGCTATAGCCTTGGCTTCATCAGGCACAGGGGAACATGCCGTGCCCCTTTGGAGTCCCAGCACACTCCACCAGGAGTGTTTCATCCTCCTGGGCATTAGCCAATGGTGCCTCTCTAACAGACATCTGCAGAGCGGCGGTCTGGGCGACACCTTTGCGAGATATTACAATGTCCAGGTTGAGCCAGTTTTGTCCCATGTGTTGTCAGGTACCGTTTGCACAGTGCCTTTCCCCTCCACGAGGCGATAACATGCGCTTTTTGTCCAAGTGAGTTCCCAGACCAGAGAATCCTGGATGTACCTTGACCTTAGCACCCTTCGGCAGTCCAATTTGTCAGAGGAATGTCAGGCCCAGTACTCGTGTGTGCATGCCCCTGCCGGGTCAGCCCGTGTACTGGAGCTAGGTGCTCCATATGTAGAGATTCCCTGTTGGTAAACCTGTGTCTTTCCCTAGGCAGAGCTCCGTCTCTGCTACCAGTCACTGCGTTTGTAGTAGTTCCCCTCTTTTAGGTTGGACTTCTTTCCACATGTGGTACTTCCCGGGTGGTAAGTCCATGTGATGTATTCTCCACATAATAATCTCCCCTTCGGGTAGGATGTGGTCTTCGTAGTGTTCTTTCTCCCATCTGGGAGGAAGAGCGCTTCCGCTCTGGTCTGTGTTAGCTGTTGATATTTCCTTAAAAAAAAAAATCAAAGAATAGAAAAGGTCAAGGAAATCCGACTGAAGTGATCTACTCCCACTGTACGTTTAAGCTGGAGGCTGCTGCCTTTAGCCTCCTTGTTAGAGCGCCTGACACCTACGCCGGAGACCACGGTTCATGTCCCGCTCAGAGCGGGTCGAGTATAACCGGTTACATTTGGTGCCTTGATCCAGATGGGATTGAGGTTTAGGGGGAGTGAGTGTAACTGTCGTAGGCCAGTAAGAGCTGTGCATGTAAACCTCACTCCCCTGATCTCAAGAGGTGCTCTAGCGACTGACGCTAGAGGCTGTTGTCTTTAGCCTCCTTGTTAGGGCGCCTGACTCCCACATCGGAGACCACGGTTCGCGTCCCGCTCAGAGCAGGTCGAGTAGAACCAGTTACTTGAGTACTGTCCCTAGTGGTACGAAGGACTATACGGCTTGTTTGAGGCATTGGGTAGGTTAGGATGTTGCAAGTGCATTTGTAATTTGGCAAGCAGAGTATTGGCGAAATCTGCATCTCCTGAACCTCTTAACGGTTTAGGCTGTGGCATTTTCCTTAGGGACCCCATTTGACACAACATCAAAATAACTGACAGAAAGGGAATGTCTTGTTACTAGTGTAACCTTTGTTCTCTAATGAAGGGAAGGAGACGTTGTGTCCATCCTGCCACATCACTGAACCATCCGTTGAATGGCCAAAAAAGCCAAAGTTCAATAACAGAGTTAATGCTGCAAAGTTCAATTGTGAAACATTCGGTTTCAACTCTAAAGCAGCTCTACAGAAGACAATAGAGTCAGTATTCAGCTGAATTCAGTTCATGATCAAGAAGGTCAAGCTTCAATTACTGAATCAAAACATCACAGAAATGATTAACGTCCAAACGGACTGTTTCTGTACTCGTCTGATGAGTTCAAAAAATGGCTTTTTTGAATCCTCAGAGGTAATTGAGGCTCCCAAGTACGACCCCTAGTGCCTTCATTCGACACAACGTCTCCTTCCCTCCATCAAGTAACAAATGTCTTTTTCATGGCTGTAGTTTTAGTGAACTATAATAACCCTGTGTTTGTGCAGCGATCGTGGAGGGCGACAGCTTCGAGGAGATCTACCACCGCGTGAAGTCCGTGATCGAGGAACAGTCCGGGCCGTACATCTGGATCCCGGCGCGAGAGAGACTGTAAAACACACGTGTGTGAAGGTCAGTTCACAGCGTCCGGCGTGTCGAAGCTCCCGTCACCAGATGATCTTCAGATTCACGCCAGCAGCTCATTGACATGTAAATATGCATCAGATAATATTTCAGTCACGCTGGTTTCTATGGAGTGGGCGGGACGCTTACCTCATCGCCATGGCAACGGTTCATCGTCGGGTCGGACGGCTGAAACAGCGACAGAGCGAAAACACGTGTGTGAACTAGCCTTAATGTGTGTGTGTGTGTGTGTGTGTGTGTGAGCCGCTGCTACCGATGATGATGATGAAGAAGATGAAGGTGTTTATGTGGGTGGTTTCCATGGCGATTGTGAGCTCAGTGAGTGTAACACAATGTCTGAGGCAATATAGACATGAGACATGAGCACTGAGCACTTTACTAACACACACACACACACACACACACTGAACACTGAATGCGTGTGTGTCTCATTGTGAAGTGTCTCTATAGGGCTACTGTTTACATATAATACACACTTTAAACTGCACAGGGAGAGAAACACGTGTGTGTGAGTGTGTGTGTGTGTGTGTGTGTGTGTGTGTGTGTGAGAGAGATTCAGAGCATTAGATTAGATTCATTCAGTCACAGAGAGGCTGCAGTGATTTGTAAATCATTTAATGATTATTATGTGTGTGTGTTGATGAGTATTATTATTATTAATATTATTAATATTCTACAGCTGTACATACAGATTCAGATTATCTGAACCAATGGGGCTTTAAACACATGAACACTGCACTTCTCTGAGCCAAAACTACCCACAATCCATACAAACATCACGCTGTAAGCTACAGCGACCCATAATGCACTGCGCTCAGTCTACAACATTCAACCAAAGTGTTTTCTGCTTTAGTTTGTGTGATTACGACGTTTGAGTTCGGTTTCTCATTTCAGACTCATTTTCACAAACTTATAGACGCATTTAAACTGGCGACAGCCGCTCTGTATAATGTGAAATAAATGGATTAATAAATATATTTCCTGTTGTAAACTAGCTAAAATCCTGAGATGACGATTCATTAAACTGTTTTAATAATTCCTCAGGCTCTCGTGTGTTTCTGTGTGTTTACGGGTGAAACTGAGGCCAGTTCAGTAACTGTGATGTTTTAATAAATAATAATAATAAATTGTTCACACTTGTTCCTAATGTATGAAGTATGAGTGAGTTCAGAGAGCACCGGTCAACTGAGGGTTGTCAAGGCTGGATCGGCACACCAGAGGGTTTTTCCCATCATTCCCTGTGATGTGGACAGTCCTCAGGCCGGAGCAACATGAAGACGTGATGCTGAGACAGAATCTGATCTTGCAGTTGAGTGAAACATGCTTTTTGGGTTTTTTCAGTTGGGCTACTGAATTTTGACAGTAAGTGCTGAATATACAGACATTCAGAACTAAATAATACTATACTTGCAGTACATTCAGTGTACAATATATTCATTTATATGATTTCGAGCCGGTTGTTTGATTTTGCCAGAAGAGTCCGTGGTTTTGTGAATGAAAATTTGATTTTGTGTTTAATGTTGTGAAGAAATGTGTCTTAACTATTGTGAACAACTGTAATGAGTAAGAAACTGTATCCCACAATGCAGTGCACTCATCTTCACCTTCCATGTCCAGCGAGATTTGACATGAGTGTGTGTGTGTGTGTGTGTGTGAGTGTGTGTTTGTGAGTGTGTGTGTTTGTGAGAGAGTGTTTGTTTTGTGTGTGTATGTTTTTGAGTGTGTGAGAGTGTGTGTGTGTGTGTTTGTGTCTATTTGTGAGTGTGGGTGTGTGTGTGTGTGTTTTGTGTCTGTGAGAATGTTTTGTGTATTTTTGTGTTTAGAGAGTGTGTTTTGTGTGTGTGTGTGTGTGTGTGTGTGTGTGTGAGAGAGAGAGAGAGAGAGAGGAGAATGTGCAGCTAGCAGGGGTCAGTTGAATCTGATTGTCATAATATTTACAACCACTAGAGGTCAGAATAACACAACACACACACACACACACACACACACACACACACACACACACACTCCTACTCATCATCATCATGGTCTGTGTGTGTCTGTTGTGTGTTCAGAACAGTGTAACAATTATCTGAATGTTCTGGAATTGTACACAAAGTTTTAATTTATTGTATGTATGTGAGTTAAGACACACACACACTCACACACGTTAGATTGCTCGAATCTGAAGTAATGTGAACTTCTTTATGAAGTGTGTGTCTGTGTTTGTGTGAATATCAGCAGGACAGACAGACAGGGAGAGAGACAGAGGTCAGAAGTTGAGAAGAGACCATCATTCATATGACACGACACACACACACACACACAGACAATAAACACATTGAGTGTGTGTGTGTGTGTGTGTGGGTCGTCTGTCAGTGGTGTTGTGTGGGTGAGTGACACTAATGACCTGTGATGAGCACACAGCACATCTCACACACACACACACACACACACACGTCATGATGTGAACTGAGAGATGAAGCAGATCTAGCGCTGTGATGTGCACTAACTAGCACACTAGTTCTGAGCATCATGTGATCAGTGATGTCATGAGAGAGGCATTCGGCCTGCTGTCAGACGGATCATCCAGCATCTTCACTGGAGCCAGACAGGAAGTGGAGCGCTGCCACTGCTTCCTGCGTTATGATGTCATGGGGGCCGCTGGAGCGGGTGTGGTGCTCACAGGCATCTCCGTGGCGACCCCTGGGGGCCCCTATTGTCCCCGTCTGTGTCTTTGTTGAGGGTCGATGTGTGTCACTGCTCTCAGATATACGAGCCTCTCGAGTGTCTGTGTGTGATGGAAATATTCCACAGAAACTCACTAATGAAGACGAGTACAGAAACAGTCCGTTTGGACGTTAATCATTTCTGTGATGTTTTGATTCAGTAACTGAAGCTTGACCTTCTTGATCATGAACTGAATTGAGCTGAATACTGACTCTATTGTCTTCTGTAGAGCTGCTTTAGAGCTGAAACCGAATGTTTCACAATTGAACTTTGCAGCATTAACTCTGTTATTGAACTGAATTGAATCAAATTGAAATGAATTGATTTTGTTTCATAACTGATTAATTTTGCAACATTGACACTATAATTGAACTGAACTGAATTGACTTTATCTCATATTTGATGAAGTTTTCATCACTGATTCTGTTGTTTTTCTGTTTATGACTCTGAAGCTGCTTTGACACGATCTGTGCTCTATAAAGCGCTGTAGAAATGAATCTGACTGGACTTGTTCAGTGATCTGAATGTGTTTTCGGTGAAACAGAAGCTCTGAAGGCAGCAGCAGATGTTGTGATGTTTCACAGCTCTCATTACTGACACTTCAACACCGTCAGGAAGATCTCGTTCAATCATGATTCTGACCGGCTCCTGCTCAAACACGCTTGAAGAGAAAGATTCTTTAATGCCATCCGTAGATCCGTAAAGAACCTTTAACATCTGTTGAAACTTGTTATTCTACAAAACAGTCTTTACAGTGTCTTTACAGAAGACGGTTCTTGAAGGGTTAGGGTTAACACTCTTAAATCCAGATACATTAAAATAATGATAAAAATGAATCACGACTTTTGAAGGACGTAAAGTCTGATCTGAGATCAGCCGAGTGTGTCTGATAACAGACGGTTTGCTCACAGTAACACAATCTGATGGTCAAATCAAGAGAGTCATTTAGTTTCACACACACACACACACACACACACACTGTCTGTGAAACAGGGAGTGACTGCAGTAACACTTCACACAATACAACATTACACACCTGTGAAACTCACTTTACACACAAACACATTAAAGACAGACAGCTAATTCACACTCTCTGTCTCTGATGAGTTTCTCTCTATATCTATATATACTGTAAATCAAATCAAATCATAACATCATGAACTTCACATGTGTGCTTATTTACAAACAAAATTAAAACACACAATAAAAAATGTGTGTGTGTGTGTGTGTTTTCTTGTTAATGTAAATTTCTCGAACCCCCTGTTACAGTAACTATGGTATTTTGGCATAAACTACAGTTACCATGGTAATTCTTTTGTAATGGTGTGTGCTCATCATATTTCTCACAGCAGCCAGTGTGTGTGTGTGTGTGTGTCTGTGTTTCTCGTGTTACCGTCACCTCCGGTACTGTCTCTCATCTCACCGGTGAGCGCGAGCTTTAATGGAGCTTTAACGCGCGCGAACAATAGCACATGGAGCGTGAAAAAGCTCGCGGGAGCGCGTGAGGCGATTCACACCCTGATCACAGCGTGAGAAACACTGAAACACTGTCATAAACCGCATCAAACCACAGAGAGATAAAGTCTTTCGAGTCAAACACTCAATTCATGACGTTTTATAACATTTAAAATGGAAGACCATTTCCGCCACATAAGAAAAAAATGTTTGAATCATAAGTATGAAATAAAGGTCGAAATTATAACATAAAAGTCGAAATTATGACACAGTAAGTCATAATAAAAAGATAAAATGTCGAAATTATGACTTTCTGTGTCATAATAATTACTTTTTTATGTCATAATTATCGATTCAGACACACGTGACACCCAAACCCGCGAAATGAACGAATAAATAAATAGATGAAAGAATAAATAAATAGTTAAATAATTAACTAAAAGAATAAATACATAAACAATCGTTAAAAGGAATTTACATAAATTAATGCAGTTAATTTATACAAAAATTAATAATACAATTAATAATACAAAAATAAATACAGAAAATAATGAATTAAGGGAAGTTATACAAAAAAAAAAGAATTAAATTTAATTAAAATGAATTCAATTTATTCCTTTATTCTTCTATTGTTACATTTATTTATTAAAACTTCTGCCGGTTTGGGCCTCCATCTATACAAACAAAAATCTGATGAGATCAGCCTAATTAAATAAAAAAATGGAATACTGGCCAGATATTACTGTCAATCTACATAAAAGCGCGCTCATGTTTCATCTCTACAGACAGCCGGACGGACCAATGAGATGCCGGTTCTCTGCCTGGTGGTGGGCGGGATCTGCTGCAGTCCTCAGCCTCGCGATCAACCACCTCTGCGTCTCGCGCTCAGTCCTGAGGGAAAGTTCGCGTCGAGCGAAACTCAGAGTTTCTTGGGATAGTTGTTTAAATGTTTTTGTCGATGGGACTTTTCGGTTCAAACGCAGCGATGAGTGGAGTATAAACGACTTTAAACGGATGCACTTCTGGGATTAGGGAATTTTTTCTTCATCGCAGGATAGGGGACGCGCACTCACACGGACGCGCATAACGCAGGATTGTGTTTCAGTAGGATTTGAGCAGAATCTGAATTTATGACCTGGATCTGATTCAGTTTGGATTTAAGATTTTATCCTAATATGTGTGAAATGTACTCTGAAGTGGACAGAAATTAGTTTAGTTAAGTTACTTGCCGAAAGTTATTCATGAGCTGCTTAACTTTTTAAAGATTTATATATAGAAGTTTTGAGGACCGATTTCAATCGGATTGATCAAATTCGAGAGACTAAAGTGATTTTTGTGATCTGAATCTAATGAGCTGACAGGAGTTTGAGATGGATCATGTTTTCAGGATTGTTTCTCTCTTCTGGTTCTGGTTCGTGTGGACTGGACTCATCACAGCAGAGGAAGGTACGATGATAATCGATTATTATCTGTTATTATTAAATGTGTATTCAGTATTCTTTTAATATGGGAGCAGTTTCAAGAAAACAAATACAATTCTGTCTAAGTAAAACGACCAGTTGCTTAAACTAGTCTTAAAAGTTAATCTAATCTAATTTTTTCTTCAAGAATGTTCATAACTTTTTTGAAGTCAGATTAAAAAAAGTAGATTGGTCTTATTTAAATTAAAAAAGTAAGAATGATTACCTCTTGACTAATTTCTAGTTGGTCAAACTAGTTCTTAAGACACAATCTTAACAAGTTTATGCAACTATGGAGCTTATAACATGACAATATTATTTGAATTTGAATTGTGCAAATTTGATTTATAGACAAATTTAACAAAATTGAATAATATGTGGCATTTTACATAGTTGAACATTAGCAGTTCATTGAATGTTAGTTAATGCATTAACTATTGTTAACAAATGAGATCTAAAATGTTACTGAATTATAATCTCTCATTGACAATCTGGCTTTTTTTGAAGATTCAGTTCACTTTTACGGCAACTGGTGAATTTTTTTGGTGTTTAATTTTGGGATGAGAATCATTTTGGATTATAGTGAATTACGTTGATTTCATGAAGACCTTATAAAGGCTCTTCAGTGGTAAACAACCTCCATTTCTGTCTCTTCTTAAAACTTCTATACTGGCATCGATGGTACCATGAAGAACATCCGTCTTTCTAATCTTTTCCGTCATCATTTGCTCGCCCTCATGTCGTTCCAAACCTGTATGAGTTTCTTTCTTCTGCTAAACACAAAAGAAGATATTTTGAAGAATGTCTGAAACCAAACAGTTGATGGACCCCATTGACTTTGGAGTTTGTAAAAAAAATACTATGGAAGTCAATGGGGACCAACAACTGTTTGGCTTCAGACATTCTTCAAAATATCTTCTTTTGTGTTTAGCAGAAGAAAGAAACTCATACAGGTTTGGAACAACTTAAGGGTGAGTAAATGATGACAAAATGTTCATTTTTGGGTAAACTATCCCTTTTTAAAGGTTCTAGATGTTTCAGGTTCTTCAGAGGCGTTTCTCAGTTCTTCTTGTGAAGTTTTTGGACGTCGACCATCACAGTCTCTCATGATGATTAACCCAGTGTGAACGTTCTCCGAGTGTGTGTGTGTGTGTGTGTGTGTGTGTGTGATGAGTGTGTCAGGGATTCGTTCCACATTTCATGGCGCTCCAGGATTCCTGGATTCCCGCAGGGGAAATCAGTTCCGGAATCATCCAATAACAGAGCAGAAACACCATCAGTGTCCGATCCAATCACACACACACACACACACACACATACAGTGAATTATAATGACTACAGACTAAACATTATTGACTATATTTCTTCTACCTTTTAGCTCCAGATCTTGTTCTTGAAGTAAACACACATCAGTACTGTATTTATTAATGTCCGCACACATTCTTTATGCACAATGGACATTGTGTTTTTAAATCAGCCTGCGTTCGGAGCGTGTTTCTCCTCCGGTCATTACGACTGTAAGGACTTTCATTTGTCCTCCTGTAAGATCAACAATATCTGACACTGTCCAAATAATGTGGACGCGTCCAGCAGAGAGACGGCGTTAAATCACGGAGAGCGATGTCCCGCTCCGGCTCAGATTTACGCGATTCTTTGAGGTTTTTTACACGTCTGTGCGACAGGAAGAGGCCATAAAACAGACGAAAGTCAAAGGAATAATTGGAAGTCAGGAGGTTTGTGTGGAAAACTCATCTCATGAGCTCATGCCCGGCACTATCAGCGAGTGTTTTCCGCGCTGCTGAAGTTAACCAGCTGTTAGTTAATCTGGTGGGACGGTCACTCGCTCAAGCCCATTGTTGAGGAACAATAGAGCGGCTGAAGAAGCTTACGGCTCTCAGGAACAACAGCTCTCCTCATCAAAGGGCCGAGAGAGCTTCAATATGCTGAACTGAAGAGACTGAGTCTAAACACGCTAAATCTCTCTGTGTTTCAGCGCAGCTGCGCTCTCACAGATGCAAACAGCCCGACATTTGGCTTTCAAATATGCGGACGATGGGTTCTTCTGCTCTTTTGACTCCGTCAGGGTTGTTAGGGTTGACTAAAACTAACACCATAAATACTTGAAGTTAAATAAACATGAACTGAAATTAAATAGGAAATAACTTGTTTTATTTCATTTTCATTTAGTTTAACTGTACTAAGATAACTAAAACTGAAGTAAAAGTTAATAAAACTATATAGAGATTTAAAAAATAGGTAAAAAAGACAAAATTGTGAAAACGTTAAAATTGAAACAAATATTTAATAAAAATAAAAATATCAAAAACAACATTTGTCATTTTCATGTAGTTTAACTTGATGTACTAAGATAAATAAAACTGAAATAAAAGTTAATAAAACTATGAAAAAGACAAAATTGAAAAAGTTAAAATTAAAATGAAAAAAAGGTAAAAAAAAAAGTAAAAAAATTGGTAAAAAAGACAATTACAAAAACATTAAAATTAAAACAAAATATTAAAACAATTCAAAATGTTATCAGAAACATTCTCATTTTCATTTAGTTTAACTTGATGTACTAAAATAACTAAAACTGAAGTAAAAATGAATAAAAACTAGACAAAAAATGACAAACAACAAAATTACTGAAACTTTAAAATAAAAAAAAAACTTGTGTGTGTGTGTGTGTGTGAGGTGGTCTCAATGTCCATAAATCCTATTAAACTGATTCTTCTCAGCGGTGAGAGATAAAGCGGGATTATCATGGGCTGTGACCTCTGACCCCTCCATCTTTCTCTCTTTAAGGGCTTTTCTTCAATCTTCTCAACTTAGACTCGGTTTAAGTGGATTAAAACTTAAAGAACCCATTTCTGTTCACATTCACACTCACAGTCTGCTTCTGATCCGCTTCAGATCTCATTCACACTCTTCACTTGAGTGATATTGAATATTAATAGCTGAATATTGTTGTAGTTATATCGAAATAAAATTCGATATAAAAATAATTAAATATAAACACACAGTGCGTACATACATTTGCTGTCAGCCTGTCATAATAAAAGCACGATGGTTTAACATTTGAAAATGAAGAAATTAAGATTTTACAGTTATATTATAAAATAAAATATTTTTTTCAAAAATACTTGATTTCTTATATTGTAAAATTGTAACTGTTGCACAATAAAATATTATATTCACAATAAAATTACTATTATTAGTAGTAATAGTAGTAGTATGTTTATTTTGCACTCACTCCACTCGATCACTTCTTTCCAAACAGAGTCATTAGGGCTGTGTAAAAATATCAGTTTCTCGATTTTAATTCATTCTCATTTATATGAACTGATATTGATTCTTAAATCCATCAGTGTAGACAGCAGCACTGATTATAATGACTTCTGTTTGCTTTGGTCGTGTCTGGTGTAACAGCTGCGTGTGTGTGTGTGTGTGTGTGTGTGTGTATGAATGGATGCTTGTAGCTGCTAGAGTGTTTGTTTTGGAGAGCGTGTCAAGCTCGTTACTGTAATTAAACCGAGAGCCTCTAGAACACAGCCTAATTAACCCGTCCTCAGCCAATCACATGCTCCATTACCTCTTATCCAATCAGCTGCCAGATGGGAGGAGCTGGAGAGCCAGTCATATTTGAATTGATGAGTGATGAAATGATGACAGACTTCCTGTGTCCTCGCGAACCAAATAGCTTAAAAACATACTTTTAAAATTCAAAAAATGCTAAAAGTTTTATAGGTTTAGAGTAAGGGGATAGAAATGTGAAAGTGTGTGTGTGTGTGTGTGTGAGATCTGCTGGATCTTCCTCAAGTTCTCTCTTTCATTCTGTCAGTCTCACTCTGTAATTAGCGATGAGTTGATTAGAGGTGTGTGTGTGTGTGTGTGTGTGTGTGTGCGCGTGCGTGCGTGCGTGCGTGTGTGTGTGTGTCCAGTGTGAGCTGTAATTTTGCTGTTCCGCTCCACGGACACTCAGGAATGAGCAGGATTTCTGCCAGCCCTCCTGCGTGTGTGTGTGTGTGTGTGTGCGCGTGCGTGCGTGTGTGTGTGTGCGTGTGTGTGCATGTGTGTAATAAATGAAAATGTCACTCGATCACTTTTTTGGCTCTGAACTGCCTCCTGGGTATCATTGTGTTTTCACTGGAAACAATAGAAGAGAGAGACGGACAGACAGACAGAATGCTGGGACATTTCCCGCTCCTCCCGTGTTCTTCCTATTCTTTGTGTAAAGCGACTGCCGTCGTTAAACTCGCTGCCGTTTGACGTGTCGTTTTTAATCATGACAGATGAAATGGAAAGAGGTTCAGATGTTAAACTGGGCGTTGATCGCTAGCGCTCTGTTTGCACAGCATTAGCCTTCCTCGAGCAGACGCCTGTGCGCTGATTTACAGTAAAAACTCGTCATAAACACATCATACTGCATTAAATATGCCTGAAATCACATTTACCGTAACTATGAGTTTCCGGCTTGTAATTACAAGTTGGAAACGACTTGGATTTAATTTAATGTCAAAACAACTAAAACAGCTGAAGGCAGTGAGTTCTGAACCTCTGATCATGATTATGATGTTGGGTAATGTGAGCGTTTAGTCATCAGCAGTAAAACATCACACAAGTTTGTTCATAGAAATGAATCATTTCTCATCAGATGATGTTCTTCTGTATAACAGTCTCTCTCTGTCTCTCAGAGGTGCTGATGAACACAAAACTACAAACATCTGATCTGAGATGGACCATCCACCCCAACAGTGACCCTGAGGTGACACACTCACACACACACACACACACACACACAAACTCAGAATATTCCAGGTTAAAGTATAAGCTGATTTTAATGCTGAATGTGCGTCATCCTAGTCCCAGTGGGATGAGGTGACCGGATTGGATGAAGAGGGGAACAGCGTCCGCACCTTTCAGATTTGTCTGATGGACAGTCCCGTGAGCCACTGGCTGCGGACGAGGTTTATTCCGCGGCGCAGCGCGTCTCAGGTGTACGTGGAGATCCGCTTCACCGTGATGGAATGTTCTGCCATGCCATCCAGCTACCGCACCTGCAAAGAGACCTTTAACCTTTACTACTACCAGAGCGATGAGGACACGGCCACGAGCACACACCCCGCCTGGATGGAGAACCCCTACAGCAAGGTACACACACACACACACACACACACACAAGGGTTGTCAAAAGTACCAGTACTTCGGTACCAAAATTTTAAAAATGTGACAATACCAGCATTTCCCACTAGCATTTTGAGTGCTGTTGAGTAGATTCTGACTAACTTGAGTTCACGCCCTTCAACAAGTACGTCTGTGATTGGCTACAGTGATCAGTGCTTCAAAAGCAGCACAGGAGCGTTTGACAGCAGACGTCTATCAGCGGATCCATCTATTTACATCATGTTTTTGAAGCCTTGATCATTGTAGCCAATCACAGATCTGTTGAGGGCGTGAACTCAGTGGCCAATCAGAGGTGTTTAAGTTAGTCAGAAACCGATCAACAGCATTTTAAAAATTAAAATAAAAATTTTAAACACACAAAATTTAAAAAAATAAAACACTCACACGCTAGTGCTGAGACACAGCTAACAAAAAGATGTTCTAAGAATATTTTGCTAACATTTTATGAAAACGTTATTTCTGAATGTTCTCTGAACATTAAAAAAATTGTCTGTTTTAAAAGCGTTTTTTCTTGGTTATATGAGCGTTAAGGAAACATTCCATTCTTCAAACATTATGGGAACGTTACTTTTGAATGTTCTCTGAAACAAGTAGTAACATTTAAAAAACACTAAACAAACGTTTCAGAAAAAAATACTCCATGAGCGATGTACAAATAACATTTTGAGAACATTATTTAAGACCAGATAACTCCACAACTTTGAGAGAACCTTGCCAGAACGTTCCCTGTTAGCTGGGATGAACTAGATTTTTTACTGACAATACTTTTATTTATAATTAAATTTTTACTGACTTTAACATAGTTAATGAATGTAGTTGACTACAGTTTCTCAGTGCTGAGGTCACTCTTCTCACAGTTATCATCATTGTAATGCATTCAGTGATGACATGTTTCAATTTACACAAACTCTTCTGACACAAACATCATCAAAACTCTATCAACTTACAGGCCAATTTGCAAGTTTACATACTTTAGTTCAAACCTAACATTATACAAAACTAACTAAATAATAAACTAAATTGCTACATTTCTACAGTAATACCATATTGAAACACCTTATGCGTAATGTGAAATGTTTAAAAACACAACGATATTGTATCGGAAATATTGTAAATATTGTGCTGCAGGTGGACACCGTGGCGGCCGACTTCCTGTTGCGCCGTGGCGGAGAGAGGAAGTCCAACGTGAAGACGGTGCGCGTGGGTCCGCTGTCGAAGAGAGGCTTCTATCTGGCCTTCCAGACTCAGGGCGCGTGTATGGCACTGCTGTCCGTAAGGGTGTTCTTCAAGAAGTGTCCCGCCGTCACACGGGCCTTCTCCTCCTTCCCTGAGACGCTCCCTCATTCTCTGGTGCAGCAGGCGGAGGGCGTGTGCGTGGAGAACTCCGCCCCCATGGGTCAGAACGTGGCTCCGCCCACCATGTTCTGCGGGGAGGACGGCCAGTGGGTGGGGCCTCCGTCGTCAACGTGCGCATGTAAACCGGGATACGAGCCTGTGGACTCGGATCGCTGCAGGGGTGAGTGATGCAACGGCTACAGGAAATGACATCAGACATTCAGTCTGAGCTTGCGCTGTTTTAGGTGTTAATTGTGCGTGTCACATTCTAAATGAGCCGTCTGTCTGTCACCCTCGTCTGTCTGTCCGCCAGTTTCTGTCCTCCTGAGGAAAGCGTCTCTCTCTCTGTGAACTCAATGCAAAGCAGCTGTGTTTATACTGAACGCTGTGTGTGTGTGAGTTGATGTTTCTAATAGAGCTTGATGAAATGCTCTTTTAATGAGTAGGAATTGGTCTGTTGGGTGTGGCTGAGGATTATGGGTAATGTGATCTGTCTCTCTCCTGCGTTCCTCTTTCTTCATCTCCCTGGAGGAACATGTTTGTCTGCTGTTGTTTTACTTGAATGTAATTAGACTGACTACAGATGGATGATAATCGCTCTGACCGTTATTTCCTCATCTTCATACATCTTTAAAGGGATTGTTGATTATGATTTCACTTTTTTGTGTAATGTTGCTGTTTGAGCGTAAACAACATCTGCAAAGTTACGACGCTCAAAGTTCAATGCAAAGGAGATAGTTTCTTTTACAGAAATCACGTTTTAAACGGCTGGTAGGGACTACAACGAGCTTTATCCCGGGTTGGTGACATCACTAACCCTAAAATTAACATAAACCCCGCCCCCGAGAACACTAAACAAAGGGGGCGGGGCCATGTTGGGCTGCTTTAGAGAAGAGGAAGAGTTGTTGTAGTAGAGTGTTGTTGACATGCCGTCATTTTACGCCGGACTGCTTCACAAACGAGGGTCAATTCAACACAAAAGATTAACATGACGGCACATGCTAGTGGATGAGTTGAATCAACTCCACAGCAACTACATAAATTTATCCACTAACCATTCAGAAACGTCCAGTTTCATTCTAAAATAATAATAATAATAATAATAATTCCTTACATTTATATAGTGCTTTTCTGGGTACACAAAGCACTTTACATATGGAAGGGGGAATCTCCTCAACCACCACCAATGTGCAGCATCCACCTGGATGATGCGACGGCAGCCATATTGTGCCAGAACGCCCACCACCCACCAGCTGATTGGTGGAGAGGAGACAGTGATGAAGCCAATCAGTATATGGGGATGATTCGGAAGCCATGATGGACAGAGGCCAATGGGCAAATGTGGCCAGGATGTCGGGGTTACACCCCTACTCTTTTTGAAGGACATCCTGGGATTTTTAACGACCCCACAGAGTCAGGACGCCGGTTTAACGTCTCATCCGAAGGACAAAAGTTGTAACTTCTTCCTGAGTCTCTCCATCAGTGTCGACTCCGGTTTGAACAATGTAAGGCTGAACACCGTTACTGACAATCCTCATTTTGTCTGCGTGAGATTCTCCAGCTTTGTTGTTGTTGAGCGACCGAAGCGCGAGCTGTTAAAGCTCCGCCCTCTTCTGGAAAGGGGGCCGGGAGCAGCAGCTCATTTGCATTTAAAGGGACACACACAAAAACGGCGTGTTTTTGCTCACACCCAAATAGGGGCAAATTTGACAAGCTATAATAAATGATCTGTGGGGTATTTTGAGCTGAAACTTCAGACACATTCTGGAGACACCAGAGACTCATATTACATCTTGTGAAAAGGGCATAATAGGTGCCCTTTAAAGAGAGATGATACTATGCCTGTTCACAAAGTCTTGATTGTGATTTTGTGCTCTACTAGAACAGTTTCTCCTGCTTGAATGTTGATTATTTTCCTCATATTCTCCATTGTTCAGCTCCTCTCTTCCCAGTCTGTCAGTAACGCTCTGTTTAGTTCCTGTCTCTATGAAGCCCCTCCTTCTGGAAAGCACAGTGTGCTCTGATTGGTCGGCTGGAGCAGTGTGTTGTGATTGGTGTTTGGGAAATGTCCCGCCCCTTACCATGACCGCCAGTTTCAACACACTACTAACTAACTCAACCAGGCCCCGCCCCTTTATTCTGTGCATGAATTATTTAAATATTGTGAAGAAAACTCAAGATGGAGGCGTTTCAGGAGTTCAGAAACACTGACACTGATATAGAGAAGAACTCCCGCCTTTTTCATGATTAAACAGCAACATTACACACTAAAGACAGATCCTCTTTGACACATTGTTTGTTTATGAATCATTTATGAATGATTTATTTGTTTTGTATCTTTGAGGATGTCCACAGAAGAGCTTTTGTCACATTTAACTCTCGAACTTTAACCACACACACACACACACACACACACACACACACACACACAGACTGCAGCAGGTGGCTGAATTTGTTTGCACTAATTACGCTTTGTATCTGCCTTCTCTTTGTGTGTGTGTGTGTGTGTGTGTGTGTGTGTGTGTGTGTGTCACACGCCCCATCTGACTCTATTATTTCAGTACAACAGGCGGGTCATTGAGGGCCTGAGACCAGATTAAGTGTTTAACCAACACCAGCCCCCACAACTACACACACATGCTTGTGCACACACACACACACACACACACACTCTCACACACACAAAAGGTTTCTTATGGTTTTAGTTTTAGTTAACTATAATAACCCTGATCCATTGATTGTTCAGTGTGTGTTGTATATGTCCTCTCATGTCTGTCGTGTGTGTGTTCATTCGTAGCGTGTGGATCAGGCCAGTATAAAGCGTCTGTTGGCGGGAGTTTGTGTCGAGTGTGTCCAGACAACAGTAACACACACTCCGCTGGATCCAGTGTGTGTCTGTGTCGTTCAGGATTCTACCGTGCCACCAGTGACTACCCTGATTCAGCCTGCACCAGTGAGACACACACACACACACACACACACACACACACAGTGTCAGCCATTCTCATAGACCGCATGTATGTGACCTCTGACCTCTTCCCTCAGAACCGCCGTCGGCTCCGCGTGGCATCATCTATCAGATCAATGACACCGTGGTCACTCTGGAGTGGTCGGAGCCTCTGGACCGCGGTGGGCGCTCCGATCTCAGCTACAGCGTGGAGTGCGTGCGCTGCCGAGGCTCCGAGTGCGTTCTGTGTGCAGACAGCGTCACCTACAGGCCGGGGCAGGTGGGCGTGACCGCGAGGCGCGTCATCATCCGCGGGCTCCTCCCACACACCACCTACACCTTCACAGTTCTGTCCCAGAACGGAGTGAGCGCTGTCAGTCACACAATCCCCGCCTCCAGCTCTGTCAACATCACCACCAGCAGAGACGGTCAGTGCTGTAGATAACAAACTCTGTCCACAGACACACTATATAACCATAACGAACGATATCACAGACATTAACAGTGTGAATGTGTGTGTAGTGGCTGTTCCAGTGTCCGGTGTCAGGAGGACGAAAGCGTCCGAGAGCAGCGTCTCTCTCAGCTGGACGGTTCCTGCGCAGACGCATCACAACATTCAGGAGTATCAGCTGCGCTACAGTCTGAAGGTGAGACGGACGAGCTGCGCGTGTTTCACCTCTACCTCACCTTACGTCAGGAGTTACTGTTTTAGTTATCGTTATAGTTACTGTTATTATTATAGTTAACATTATCGTTATAGTAATTCTTATAGTTATCGTTAGTTATAACAATATTTATCGTTATTGTTATAGATGCTGTCATAGTTATCGTTACTTATCATTATAGTTACTGTTAAAATTATTATTATAGTTAACATTATCATTATAGTTATCGTTAGTTATAACAATATTTATCGTTATTGTTATAGATGCTGTCATAGTTATCGTTACTTATCGTTATAGTTACTGTTAGTTATTATTAAAGTTACATTATTGTTATAGTAATTGTTATAGTTATCGTTATCGTTAGTTATCACTATACTTATTGTTATAGATACTGTCATAGTCATTGTTATTTATCGTTATAGTTACTGTTATAGATTTCAATAGTTATTGTTATAGTTATCATAGTTATCGTTATGACTATTGTTATGGGTATCGTTATAAATATAGTTATCGTTATCAGTAGCTATTGTTACAGTTATATATACAGTGCTGTGTGTGTGTTCCACCTGTACCTGACCTTTGACCTGTGCTGTAGGGTCAGGAAGATGGATGGCAGTACATCAGCAGTAAAAGTAACTCGGTGGTTCTGAACGATCTGGCTCGTGCGTCACAGTACCAGGTGCAGGTCCGAGCGAGAACCGCGGCGGGATACGGTCACTTCAGCCCGGCCGCCACGATCAGCACGCTTCCTGATGGTACGCACACACACACACACTCACACCCGCACACACACCCACACACACACCTTATCAACAGCTAACAGTGTGTCTCTATCAGATGAAGAATCTCCGTCGCGGATGATGCTCACCGGTGTGCTGGTTGCTATAGGACTGCTCGTTCTCATTGCTGTGGTGATTGTTGCCGTGTTCTGCTTCAGGTGAGATATGTGAGGATGTGATTGGTGCTTGAATGAGGAGGCGGGGTTTTGACAGCTATCATGCATATATCCAACTTTACCTGCATACATATACTCACACACACACACACCTCAGACACACACACTCGCATAAATAAACCTGGAGATGATCTGGTTCATGATGTGTGTGTGTGTGTGTGTGTGTGTGTGTGTGTGTGTGTGTGTGTGTGTGTGTGTGTGTGAAGGGAACAGGATGTGTCCACCCAGTGCTGTCTCCATACAGACTCTTACTGGAACAATGAATCTGACCCCAGGAGCGCACACACACACACTCTCTCTCTCTCTCTCTCTCTCTCTCTCTCTCTCACTCACACACACACACACACACACACACTCTCTCTCTCTTACACACACACACACACATATGTTTATATGTAAATGAGAACATATCATCTATTAAAACATCACTGCATTAAATCACATGTGACATGAAGAATCCTGTACTTATTATAATTAAAATTAAATAATTAAATCAATATGATTTACTTTATTGGTGAATAATGACTTTCAGCCCCAAACAGGCAGATTTATGTCCCTTCAACAGACAGATGACATCACAGCTGCTGAACAACACAAACACTATCAAACTACACGCGCACACACACACAAACACTCTCACACACACTCGTAAAGAGACGAACAGCTGCAGGGTCTCTCACACAACAGGCAGAAACTCATAAGAGTCATGCGAGAGGAATTCTGTCACACACACACACACAAACACACACACACACACACACACACACCTCTGGTAATCTTATCACATATAAACAAAGAACAAGAAGATCACGCTGGTCTCACAGTGGAATCCGTCTCTCTAAACGTGTGTGTGTGTGTGTGTGTTCCTCAGGCGCTCCAACCGGACCAGGGATCCAGACCCGGATAAGAGCGGCCAGTTCCTGATGGGTCAGGGTGAGTTTGACCAGATCGTCTGTGTTACATGTGAGAGTGATGAAGATCGTGATGTCACACAAACAGGTCCAGACCAGCGGGAACATGTGATGTGGACGTCAGTTGTTCACTGTTGCATTAATGCCACGGGCGGATTAAGAGTCTTTGACGCCACTAATCTAACAAAATAAAATGTGCTTTACATTAACTGTGTTTTTATTATTTTTACTAATCCCAAAAACTGATAACATGAAGTCAGTGTTTGATCAAGCAGGAACAAACACACTTTTTACAGTGTGACTGACTTAATATAAATATAAGTTTGTGTAAGATCTGAACACATTCTAATATTAGTGTTCTATACAGTTTGTATTAATTTAGTTATTGTAGTAAATCAAGTTAAACGAAAAATTTTAAACTAAGTGAAAAATGAGCTGAAATAAGTTTTTATTTTTATATTTATTTTATTTTCTGTTTTCATTGTATTTAGTTTTAGTAATTCTGTGTATTATTTTAAGTTTTTTAATATTTTACCTTATTTCAGTTTACATTTATTTAATTAACAAACATGTATTTTTATGGTTTTAGTTTAATAACCCTGTCTTGTGTGTGTGTGTGTGTGTTTCTCACAGGGATTAAAGTCTACATCGATCCGTTCACGTACGAGGATCCGAACGAGGCCGTGAGGGAGTTCGCCAAAGAGATCGACGTGTCGTTTGTCAAAATCGAGGAAGTTATTGGTGCCGGTGAGAACCGTGTGTGTGTGATTGTTGTGCGCAGGTGTGGCGCGAGGCTCGTGTTTCCAGCGTGAACAGCAGTAACACAGAACACACACCTGATGAAAGCGCAGCTCATGTTTCGTCTTTGTGTGTGTGTGAATCTGATATTCTTCATATGCCATGTGCGTGCAGGTGAGTTCGGCGAGGTGTGTCGCGGCCGGCTCAAGGTTCCCGGGAAGAAAGAGAACTATGTGGCCATTAAGACGCTGAAGGGCGGCTACACGGATAAGCAAAGGCGGGACTTCCTGTCTGAGGCGTCAATCATGGGTCAGTTCCAGCATCCCAACATCATTCACCTGGAGGGAGTGATCACAGCTTCCTGTCCCGTGATGATTCTGACCGAGTACATGGAGAACGGCGCGCTGGACTCCTTCCTGCGGGTCAGTACCTGTCTGTGGGTCTGAAGTGGTCAGGTGTGTCTCTCTGTCTCACGTGTCTCTCTCTCTCTGTCTGCAGCTGAATGACGGTCAGTTCACGCCCATCCAGCTGGTGGGGATGTTGCGTGGGATCGCGTCCGGTATGAAGTACCTGTCGGAGATGAGTTACGTTCACCGTGACCTGGCGGCGCGGAACATCCTGGTCAACAGTAACCTGGTGTGTAAGGTGTCAGACTTCGGCCTGTCCCGGTTCCTGACGGAGAACTCGTCCGACCCCACGTACACCAGCTCACTGGTGAGAATCTGCTGCGTTCAGATGTTCTGTGTTCGTCACACTGAAACACACATATGAGCCAAACACTTTAAAACACGCTTCAGCCTGATTGACTGGTTTTGTGGCGGTAATTTCCAGATTTTTACTGAAAATTTACTTTTTTAATAATTAGGATATCACTTTTTTTTAGATTTTTTGTGATTAAAAATGACTGATTTTGTAGTGGTCATTTCCTGAATTTTGTGGAGAATTTGTGATGTTTATTTTATAATTAGGATGTTTCTTTTTTGTGTTTTTTTTTTTTTTTTTTTTTTGCGATCAAAATGACTGATTTATTGGCTGTGATTTCCAGAATTTTGCAAAAAGTATTCAGTGTTTTTTATAGTAAGGATATCACTTTTTGTGATCAAAATATCTGATTTTGTGGCAGTAATTTCCAGAACTTTTGCAGCAAATTTCCTTTGTTTTTGTTTTTTTATTATTAAGATAAAATTTTTTGTGATACTTGCAATCACAATGACTTAATTCACTGAATTTTCGTCAATACTCCACACTACGGAAGAGTATTAGGGCCAAGCAATAATATAAAAATAAAAGCATCTCAAGATTAAAGCCATTACAATGCCAAATTAAACTTGTTAAATTTCGAGAAAAAAAAAAATGAAATGTGGAGAGAAACTCATTCGATCATGTTCATTGACATGACAGAGTTGGATCACTTACCGTGGCTTAATGAATTAACTGTGTCTTACGATGATTTTGCGACTAAATAGTAAATGATCAGGATCTGAAACAAGCTCCATGTGTTTGATTTAGAGTTGTGTTTGTTGAAGCTCTTGAGGGACTGTGATGATGGTTTAGTGTCGCTCTCTGTGTTCGTCAGGGCGGGAAGATTCCCATCCGCTGGACGGCTCCTGAAGCCATCGCCTTCCGCAAGTTCACGTCCGCGTCTGACGTCTGGAGCTACGGCATCGTCATGTGGGAGGTCATGTCCTTCGGAGAGAGACCGTACTGGGACATGAGCAACCAGGACGTGAGTCGCTCACCGTACATTCACACGTTTACACATACATTCGCTTTCATCTCGCTTTTTGACGTTTATGATGTCGCTTGACACATTTTTAAAGATATTGATGTTGTAATCTATAATAATTCAACGGATTTCGCAAGTTTTTGTTTTCGAAATTCTTTTCCGTTAAAACTGACTGATTTAGTGGCGGTATTGCAATGTTTTTTCTTTTATAATTAGGATTCCACTTTTTGGTGGGGTTTTTTTTTGGGCAATCAAAATGACTTATTTTGATGCGATAATTTCCAGAATTTTGCTAATTTTTTTTTGTTTATTTCGTAATTAGGATATGATTTTTTTGTAATTTTTTTCTGCTCAAAATGACTGATTTTTGAGTAGTAATTTCCAGAAATTTTGCGGAAAATGAACTGTTTTTTATAATTAGGATACCACTTTTTTTTTTTTGTGATTTTTGCAATCAGAATGACCGGTAATTTGAAGAATTTTGCAGAAAATGTGCACTGTTTTTTGTGATGATAATAAAACATTATTTTGTGATAATAATTAAAATATTGAAATAGCGTCAGAAGGAGCTGTTTATTGTCTTTCTTTAAGCATTATTATCATAATATCAGCAAATCTAATCTGAGCGGAGCTGTGATGTGTGAGTGTTGATATATCAGTGAATAAAGCAGTTTTCAGTGAATATTGAGTGTTAAACTGGTTTCAGCCGATTAATTAAACAGTCTGAGACACGTGATTATTGTGAGGTTTGTGTGTGTTTGTTTTATCTGGACATTATTAAATGATGAATCTGTTTGATGATCAGGTGATTAACGCCATCGAGCAGGACTACCGCCTCCCTCCTCCCCCAGAATGCCCTGCGTCTCTGCACCAGCTCATGCTGGACTGCTGGCAGAAGGAGCGATCGTCCCGTCCGCGCTTCTGCGCCATTGTCTCCGCGCTGGACAGACTGATCCGAAACCCGGCCTCGCTCAAAATCACCGGACGCATCCCGGACGGGTCAGTACATCCACACAAACACACGTGTGTATGAGTGTGTGTGACAGGAAGTGTTTGGGTGGGAAGCTGAAATGGAAGTTAATCACCTTCACTGCTGCATCCTGCACTTTCCATTCTGATCCATCCGTACACACAAACATGTTCCTGAATGTTCCTGAAATTCAAGTGCAGAACATGTGACCTGTGATTTATTCCTGTGATCAGCATCATTACTCCATTCTTCAGTGTCACATGATCCATCATTCTAACACACACACTGGTGTGTCTCTCAGGCCGTCTCACCCTCTGCTGGACCAGCGTCCTCCTCCTCCTCTGTCTCACTGCAGTTCTGTGGGCGACTGGCTCCGGGCCATCAAGATGGAGCGATACGAGGACGGCTTCCTGCAGGCCGGATTCACCTCCATCGAGCTCATCTCACACATCTGCACTGAGTGAGTCACACACACACACACACACACACACACGTGTGAAAAAAAAGTTACACAACAAAATTACTAAAACTTTAAAATGACTATAAAATATAGAGTAATTATCTATCAGTGATATTAAAACAGGCGACGTGTTGTTTGTTCAGGGATCTCCTGCGGATCGGCGTGACTTTAGCGGGACACCAGAAGAAGATTCTGTCCAGCGTCCAAACGCTCCAAATCCACAGCGGGTCCCTGCGATACTGACGCTTCCCAGCATCCCCTGCTTCTGCCTCTAGCTCTTATGGATCAGTCCGTCCACGACCAGTCGACCAATCACTGTGGAGTGTCACAGAACCAGCCAATCAGAGGGAGTTTTTATTCTTGTCGTTTGATTCGGACTGATGGATTCCTCTCAGGTCATGAAGAGAGACAGACGAGCGTTACGTCACAGACTTCTACAGGAAACACGGGACATTGGAATATGACGTGTTACTGTTGCCGTGCATTATGGGAGTTTAATCGGATCTTCACATTGAAGGTTCATTATAATTATTATTTTTATTATTATAATGTGAGATTATTTTGTAATTATTTTGTACGTATCAGAACTGCACAAATAATGAACGAATGTTTGTTTAGCCAAAGTACTGTGGGAGCTGTCAATCAAACTAAGTGTAATCTGTGTGACCAATCACATTAAAGATTCACGCTGACCCCTCCCACCCAGAGCCGCTCAAGTGTGTTTTGTTGGTTTTATTTACATTCAGCATTATTACAGGCTCACTCTTGTGTGTGTGTGCGTGTGTGTGTGTGTGTGTGTGTGTGTGTGTGTGTGTGTGTGTGTGTGTTGAGTGAGGCGTCAGTCCGTCTCTGTTTGTTCACGCTATTAAATTCCTCATCATTTGATAAGATACACAAACACTCACACACGAGTTTGTGTTATTCAGGATAATCACCTTGTGAAAGGTGTGTGTGTGTGTGTGTGTGTGTGTGTGTGTGAACAGATCTGATAAGTGACGTGTGTGTCTTCTAGAGAACTGAATCGCAGTTACAGAGATGTTCAAGTCCTGAAGTAGTAGAAGTAAAATAGTGAAAAATGTAGGGCGGGGCTTTGTTCTGTGCATCGGTTATGGATTGGATGTTGAGATGTGGGCGTGGCATCTAAAAATGGAGCCGGATTCCACCAATGCATTTTGGTCTTTATGCACACAATGATAGTCTTTTACATTGTAATCCTTTTATTTTAGTATTTGTCATGTTTGTGTGCTGCTGCGCGTCCCTGTGTGTGTAAGAAGCTTGAGTTAGGTCATTCACCGGCAGGAGCAGTCCAGGTAAAGATCCGTGAAAGTGATTTTGTGCCTCTTTGGGATGAAACCACAAGACGCCGTTCACTCGCTGAACAAGCTTCTGAAGCCGTGAGTTTAGGTATATTGGTGCAGAGCCAGTAGTTGTTCTGTAGGAAAACGTCAGTGCCTTGAATTTGATGTGAGAGGCTTTTGGCAGCCAGTGTGAGTTTATAAAGTGTGCTCTCTTCAGCTCATTAAAGACTCTCGCTGCGGCATTCTGGATCAGTTGTAGAGGTTTGACAGTACATGCTGGAAGACCTGCCAAGAGAGCAAGAGCTTGGACGAGGAGTTGTGTAGCATGCTCCGGTAGGAAAGGCCTGATCTTCCTGATGTTGTATAAGGAAAATCTGCAGGACCGAGCAGTTCTAGCAATGTGATCTGTGAAGCTTAACTGATCATCAATCAAAAGTCCAAGTTTCCTGGATGGAGTTTTAGTGGATGAACCTAGCTGAATGGAGTTGTGATGAAGTGTTGGGTTGGCTGAGACCACGAGCAGATCTGTCTTCGCTAGGTTGAGTTGAAGGTGGTGGTCCTTCATCCAGCAAGAAATGTCTGGTGAGCTGAGATGTGAACAGCTACCGTCAGATCATCTGGCTGGAGTGAGAGGTAGAGTTGTGTGTCATCAGCACAGCAGTGATGGGAAAAACCATGTTTCTGAATGACAGATCCCAGTGATGACATGTAGATGGAGAAGAGAAGCGGTCCCAGCACCGAGCCCTGAGGCACTCCAGTAGCAAGATGATGCGACTTAGACACCTCACCCTTCCAAGACACCCTGAAGAACCTACCTGAGAGGAAGTTCCTGAGATGCCCTTCATCTTGAGGGTTGACAGGAGGATCTGGTGGTTAATGGTGTCAAAAGCAGCAGACAGATCCAGCAAAATGTACTGATCTAAACATTTTTATTTTACTCAAACCATCCTAGGTGTATACGACTTTCTTCTTTCTGATGATCACAATCGGAGAAATATTAATAAATCATCCGAGCTTTATAATGGCAGTGAACGGGATCAATGAGTATGAGCTGAAGAAAGTGTCTCCATCCATCATAAACGTACTCCACACGGCTCCGGTGTTTGTGTAAAAAAAAAAATCCATATTTAACAAGTTATGAAGTAAATTTTCTAGCTTCCGCCAGATCACCTTCTGCATTCAACATACGAAGAAAGTGTAAACTGGTGTTGGGTCAGTTAAAGGGTTAGTTCACCCAAAAATGAAAATTCTGTCATTTATTACTCACCCTCATGTCGTTCCACACTCGTAAGATCTTCGTTCATCTTCAGAACACAAATTAAGATATTATTGTTGAAATCCGATGGCTCAGTGAGGCCTGCATAGCCAGCAATGACATTTCCTCTCTCAAGATCCATTAATGTACTAAAAACATATTTAAATCAGTTCATGTGAGTACAGTGGTTCAATATTAATATTATAAAGTGACGAGAATATTTTTGGTGCGCCAAAAAAACAAAATAACGACTTATATAGTGATGGCCGATTTCAAAACACTGCTTCATGAAGCTTCGGAGCGTTATGAATCTTTTGTGTCGAATCATGATTGCTGGCTATGCAGGCCTCACTGAGCCATCGGATTTCAACAATAATATCTTAATTTGTGTTCCGAAGATGAACGAAGGTCTTACGGGTGTGGAACGACATGAAGGTGAGTAATAAATGACAGAATTTTCATTTTTGGGTGAACTAACCCTTTAAGCTGTTTCCGTAAGTTGAATAGGGATGGTGTATGAAGTAGCAAAAGCTTTTTGAACGGGGAGAGTTTTACACTTTCTTCGTGAGTTGAATACGGAAGGCAGTCTGGTGGAAGCTAGATATTTTACTTCATAACTTGTTAAATATGAATATTTTGCATATGCATCGCTTTGCTTCAGAAGTCCTTTATTAACCCCCCGGAGCAACACAACAACACAAACAGAGTAACCAGATTATCAACAATCATTCCAATCATCACCATACAGATCTGAAACACTGGCGGTTCTGTGTGATTTATGATACTTGGTTTCAGTGAATGACAGCCTCACAAACAGCATCATGTTTGATTGACAGCCGTATTTACAGCAGCAGACGGAAGCGGATCCAGTGACGTCAGTGTGAACTGGAAACTGAAGTCAGTTCTCTTCTGTAACCGGTGACAGATGGGAAACTGAGACTGAATGGACGTTTCAATCCCTCGTTAAATAATTCTTAATTCTAAATAAGAATGAAGAGGGATATAAATACACCAGAGCGAACATAAAACATCCCATCATGCTGCGAGATACGCTTACAGTCCGTCTGTAGTGTTTATGTTCTCGGATTATTTTTTAATATCAGTCGGATGTTTCTAACTCCTCAGGTTTATGTTACAGAGTGAGAAAGAAACAAAGACGAGGTTTGATTATTGTACAGTGTTTGAATTTATGAGGGATTTTACTGTGTGTTTGTGTGTTTTGGAGACTCACGTCTCGTTCTGTGATGATGATGAAGATTTATTTGATCTGAGAAACAAATTTTTTCATTTAAAGACACATGAATATTGTGTGTGTGTGTGTGTTTCAGAATGTTCAGCGAACATTTAAAAGTAACGTTCCCATAACGTTCACATAACCAAGAAAAAACTTTTAAACATTTAAACAACTGGACATTTTGAACCTCAACGTTTTCATAACTTAATGGGAACATTAACAAGTCGTTCTTAGAACATATTTTTGTCAGCTGGACTGAAGTGATGCTTATTTGACAGAACAGTAAAAGTTTTTAAACTCACGCAGCTTAAACATTACAATAGATAAGAGTCTCCAGAAGAAACTGATATTTACTTCATGCCGTTTAATCCATATACAGTCCATAAACGTGTGTGTGTGTGTGTGTGTGTGTGTGAATGTAAACGGATGAGCGTATGGAAAGATCGGAGAGACAGACAGGAGAGAGACGGACACATGGAGGTTTGCAGTGGTAATTGAAAACTGCTGCTGAAACCACAAAGTCGTGTTTGACAAGAAGAGAGACTGTTTGAACCATGACTCTGTGTGTGTGTGTGTGTGTGTGTGTGTGTGTGTGTGTGTGTAAGATTCCATTCTCCTCACTCCCTACTTGACCTCTGACCTCGACTGCCTGTGAACCCCTTCAGTTTCACACCCCTCAGTGTGTGTGTGTGTGTGTGTGTGTGTGTGTTTCTGGAGCGTGTCAGAATCAATCACACATAGTTCTCTTAAACAGATCTGACAGAGTCACGCAAAGCAGCAAACACACACACACACTCTCGCTCACACACACGCTGTTGTTGGTCAGTTAACCTCACATTCATTGGTTAACAGCTGTCAGGGTCGGGTTAGTTAACCCTAGAGGTCGTGACCTTTGACGTCACCGCAGCAGACAGTGTGGAAGAATCTCTGACACTCATAACTCACTATAAACAGATGGTAAAATGGTCATCTAGTGCGCCACCTGCTGGATGAGAGCAGCGCTGTCACCAACAACACTGTATTTGAGCAGATAATTCACGCTCTGAGCACTAGCATGGCAGAAGTTTTTATTACAGATATTTAGTGTATAATGAAATTGTATGAATGACGCTGTCAGTAAAATAACGTGTTGAGTGATGATCAAAGCTTCGCTGTGCTATTTAAACATTGTGAATAACCGATCACCATCTCAGCTCTATTCTGAACTGAATTAAACTCTGAAAAGTTTAAAACATACTGGGAATGTCATGAAAACCTTTATTTCGTTTACATATTTAATTCACATTTATGTAACAAAAAAAGGCAATCATAAATAAAATTTTAATATAGTTGTAAAATAAATTTAATTTACTTCATTTAATTTAGTCCCAAGAACGATGCAAAGTGTGTTTATTATATATATAGAATTTTGTTCGTAGATACTAGTATTATTTAAAAACACACCAAATTAATTTTACAGTGAAGCAGATATTGATATTGAGGGTTTTGTAAATATTTTGAATTAGTTTTATTTTTATATTTTCCGTTCCTTTCCGTTCAACCTTAACATTCATAATTTTAGTTAAGGTTTTATTCATTTTAGTCAGTTAACGGTAATAAACCCTGCTTGTGAAGGAGAAATATGAGATATTATCAGTCTCGTGTGATTTTGTCTGTATATCCTGCATGTTTTGTCTGTCTGTCTTCAGCCACGTTCACCTGTAAAATCTGTTTTCCTGTTTTTTCACCCTTTCTTTCCTGTGTTTTTTCTCTCTTTCCTTCCCTGTGGAATGTCTCTTATACACACACACACACACACACACACACACCTGTGTTCTCAGGTAATGAAGGTGCCTGTCACTCAGCCTGTGATTGGCTGAGAGATAAACTCACCAAGGGTCATGTGACTTCCTGCTGCTGTTCCCATAATGACATCAATTAAGAACAGATCCGGCTCACGGGACACCTGATACACACACACACACACACACACACACACACACACACACACATGAATGAATGAACACAGATGCAGTTCAGTGTGTTTTATAATGCCTGTCAGATATTATATTCATATTTTCAATGTTTTAGTCTTTGTAGTTGTATGTTGATGTGCAAGTTGTGAAGTGTGTGAAGCGTGCACACACACACACACACACACACACACACACACACACACAGTCGGCAGGAAGCTCTTCTGGATTTATGATCTGCGTGTGATTGACAGGAGGATCATGGGTGTGTAATTATATTGATGTCTGTTACATGTCACAGTGACGTGTGTGTGTGTGTTCATTCATTACGGTTATTAGTGTCATTTAAGTGAATTATTTGATTTGAGCTCTAACACACACTCTTCTCAGCTTTCTAACTTTTTTAACACATTGTATGTGACTGTGTATGCATGTGTGTGTGTGTGCGTGTGTGTGTGTGTGACCTCTGACCTCTGACTCTCTCAAAGCCCTTCCAGATCCGTGCAGACGGTAGCGAGAGAGCAGACGGATCCGATTAAACCAGGTGAAGGTTTGAGGAGAAACTCACTAATGCACACCAGATACACTGAAACTGTGTGTGTGTGTGTGTGTGTGTGTGTGTGATTATCAGCAGGAGTGTGTGTGGTTTCCTGTCTCCACGGTGACGGCCGCCCATCACATCTGCAGCCAATCCAGCGGCTCCAAAACGGGAAACTCTGGAACAATGCAGTGTGTGTGAGTGTGAGTGTGCGTGTGTGAGTGTGAGTGTGCATGTGTGTGTGTGTGTGAGTGTGCATGTGTGTGTGTGTGTGAGTGTGTGTGAGTGTGTGTGTGAGTGTGAGTGTGAGTGTGTGTGTGTGTGTGTGTGTGTGTGTGGAGGGACTGTTTATACTGCTAGTCTATAAAAGATGCTGCTTACATTTGAGGGGAAAGTCCAACCACATTTGAGCTGTTCAGTAAACACACATCATGTGACATCAGCACACACACACACACACACACTGAGTGTTGGCAGAAGTTAAAACATATGGGTTTTGAGAATCATCACATATATATTTATGTATTCTCTCCAAACACGTGTTTTGTGTCTTTGCTCTTAATGACTGCTCCTCATCTGCTTCTCATTCGCTCTCATGTTGTTTCTCATTAGTTTGAGTGTTTGGTAAAAGTTCTTTAAAATGTCATACTGGTCACATCACAATTCATGAAAGCGTTTGAATTTAAGCTTATTTATTGTGTGTAAATTAAAAATAAGATGAAAAAAGTTTGGAAAACCCAAATATGATAATAGTAGTAATAAATTAATATCAAAAGAGTCTTTTCTTTCCTTTTGTGACGTTTGACCTTTGACCGCAGCAGGGAGGGGCTTGAGTTCATGCATCCTGTGGGGCGTCACGGCAGCAGTTTTCACTTCCTGCTGCTCACTTCCTGTCTCTACAAAGACACATACACACACACACACACACACACACACACACTGTGCTGAACACTCACCAGATCCATCAGGAACGTTTGTCTCTTCTTATCTCTCTGCCTCATTAAACACACACACGTCTGGCTTCAAGTCTTTAAGGTCACATTCCAATCAGAGTTATTTTAGTATCATTGTAATACTATTATAGTATATAATATTACTATTATAGTTTTATTAATATTTTGAATTACTTTTTGTTTTCATTTTAATTTTAGTTAACTTTTCAGTAATTTTGAATTAGTTTTTTTTTTAAATATGTCTATCTATTTCCCCTTCAGAGTGGAAATGGATGCTGTGTCATGGCGTTGACGCAATGGGAACGCTCCTGCGTGAGCCAGTGTCTGAAGCATGTGTCTAACAACACCCCATTCTGATAGGCCGAATGTATGGATGTGGCGACATAGCATAGCGCATCACACACCAGAAATGCGCGTCATCTTTGTCTTCAGAAGCCACATGATTGTTGAGCGCGTCTTACAAAAATTGTGATTGCGTTGGAAAGTGAAATCCTTATGTAACTCCTCACCCCACTCTGTCCGGGCCTTGAACCCGGGTCTCCAGCATGGGAGGCAGGTGCGCTAACAAGAAGGCTGAAGAGTGCAGCCTCTAATGTCAGTCCCTAGCATGCTAGTTTAGTCCCTGAGGGGGCTGACTGTGCACATTTAATACACTTTAATATGCGCAAGCTCTGATCCTGCTCTGCTATCTTCCGGAGGGATGAGAGTCGAGCTCTTGCACCTCGTGGCTCGGGTCTCACTGTTGTCGAGGCAGCGTGGCGACTCCAGTCATGGGGATCGCAGGTTGAGATGGCCGAGGTGGAGTTCTCGATCTCAAAAAATTGCTAAGTGAATTCTTCGAACCAGAACAAGGAGCTCATGCCGTCTGCATCTGACTCTGAGGGGCGAAGGCAGGTGCAGTTTCCTCAACCTGCCACATTTGAGGAGCTGCTCGAGATTGTATCTTGTGCAGTAAAGATCGATTGGCCCTTCGTTCAAAGCTTGATGACTGCTTCTTCACTTCAGCTAGAGTGCAACCTCCCCGCCGCCATCTCCCTTTCATCCCTGACCTCCACACTGAGGTGTTGAGGGTGTGGAAGAACACATACTCCCTTCATGTGCATACCCAGGCTACCTCAGCATATTCTAAGGTGGTCGGGATGTTCAAGCATGGGTATGGGGCAATGCCTAAGGAGGAAGAGGTGCTTGCAGACTATCGCTCCCCTTCATATGCATCATCGTGGAGGAAACCCACCTTACCCCCAAAGCCATGCAGAGTTTCATCCAATCTACTGGATAAGGCATATGCGGCAGCAGGTCAGGCTGGAGTGTCCCTGCGTTGGATCACGTTAAGGGGTTGGGTCTCAAGGCGGTTCAAGAGCTTCACCAGGCCACAGATCTTGTCCTCAATGCGACCAAGCAGATGGCTCGTGCCATTGGTTGTTCATTGGCTGCTTTGGTCCCCACGCACCTTTTGGCCTAGCTGTGTCCCCACACACCTTTCGTCCTAGCCTTGTTGCCATGCACCCTTCGGCCTAGCTTTGTCCCCACACACCTTTCGTCCTAGCCTTGTTGCCATGCACCCTTCGGCCTAGCTTTGTCCCCACGCACTTTTCTGCCTAACTTTGTCCCCATGCACCTTTCGTCCTAGCCTTGTTGCCATGCACCCTTCGGCCTAGCTTTGTCCCCACACACCTTTCGTCCTAGCCTTGTTGCCATGCACCCTTCGGCCTAGCTTTGTCCCCACGCACTTTTCTGCCTAGCTTTGTCCCCACGCACTTTTCTGCCTAACTTTGTCCCCATGCACCTTTCGTCCTAGCCTTGTTGCCATGCACCCTTCGGCCTAGCTTTGTCCCCACACACCTTTCGTCCTAGCCTTGTTGCCATGCACCCTTCGGCCTAGCTTTGTCCCCACGCACTTTTCTGCCTAACTTTGTCCCCATGCACCTTTCGTCCTAGCCTTGTTGCCATGCACCCTTCGGCCTAGCTTTGTCCCCACACACCTTTCGTCCTAGCCTTGTTGCCATGCACCCTTCGGCCTAGCTTTGTCCCCACGCACTTTTCTGCCTAGCTTTGTCCCCATGCACCTTCACCAAGTACATGGAAGCTGCTCTGGCTCCTCTGCAACTCCAGGGCATTCGTGTACTCAACTATATTGAGGACTGGTTGATATTAGCCCAGTCAGAAGAGTCAACAGCATGACATTGAGATCACAACATTGCTCATATGAAGTGTCTGGGACTCAGGTTAAACCTCAAGAAGAGTGAGCTTTCTCCCAGTCAGAGAACCACTTTTCTAGGGTTAGTGTGGGACTCGACCACGATGCAGGCACATCTGTCTCCTGTATGTGTAGATTCGATCCTAAACACTGTGACCAAGCAGAGATTGCTAGGTCTTGTGGCGCCAGCGGCCAATGGTATTCCAATGGGCCTACTGCACATAAAACCGTTCCAGTTTTGGCTCAAGAGCAGGGGTTTTCATCCTCTGCATCATCCTTTATGGGTTATAAGGATCATGCGCTGTGGGTTATGTGCTCTTCAGCTCTGGAAGAGGCCTTGGTTCCTGAATAGGGGCATGTGTTGCCATCGCAAGTCTCTCATGACAGACACCGCTCTTAGGATTGTGATGAGGTTCTTGATGGCTAAACAGCCCGTGGACTTTGCAGGGACCCTCATCTTTCTTGGCACATAAATTTCCTTGAGATGAGGGCAGTGTTTCTGGCACACTTCTGAAACACTTCTTCCCACAGCTGAGGGGCTACCATGTGTTGGTCCACAACATTACGGTAGTCTCTTACATAAATCACCAGGGTGGCCTGCGGTTGCACCCCCTTTTTCCAGACAGATGCAGCAGAACTTTCTTTGGGCAGAAGGCAGGCTGCTTGCTTTGAGGGCAATTTAATGTAGGAGCAGAATTTTGTCAAGGCAGGGGCTGAGGTCGGGGAATGGCGACTCCACCCTCAAGTGGTGGAGTCCATGTGGCAGAGGCATGCCGGGCGGAAGTGGACTTGTTTGCCTCCAAGAAGACAACCCACTAACCCACTATTCACCCTCACTCCTCCAGCTCCCCTGGGGCTGGACTCCATGGTACAGATGTGGCTGAGTCTTCATCTGTGCGCCTTTCCTCCAAAAGCCGGGAGTTCTAGCAAGGGTTCACCTCCTTCTAGTGGTTCCACTCTAGCTAGCCCAAGTTTGGTTTGTGGACCTAGTGTCTCTCCTGGACGGCATTCCTTGGGAGTCCGGAGAGATCTTCTATTCCAAGTTCAAAAAATATATCATCCCCTGCCAGAGATCTGGAATCTTTGTGTCTGGCCCCTGAGGGGCACCAGCTCATAGATTCTGGTCTTTCGGCTGAGGTTGCTGAGTCAACCTTGATTTCTAAAGCTCCATCCACTAGGGCACTGGATGCCCTGAAATGGCAAATTTTTGTATGATGGTGTAAACAACATCACTTAAACCCAGTTAACTGCCCTGTTGTTCCAGTGCTGGAGTTTCTTCAAGAACGTCTTTCAGCAGGGTTGGCCCTTGCTACTTTAAAGGTTTATGTGGTCGCTATTTCTGCTTGTGACACACCCTTAGAAGGAGCTTCTGTTGGTGGCCTTAGCAGAAGCCCCATTTGAGCCCTTGCTAGGGGTGCACCCTTACATGATGCATGTGCTGCAGCAGGTTGGTCCTCCCTGCACACGTTCATCAGGTTTTACAGTTTGCCATTCAAGTCCAGGGTCTCAAGTCCTTCATGGTTGATCCAGGGCCCAGTCTGCGCTCAACAACTGTCTATGCAGATCACACAGCCTTGTGGGGAAGGATCTGTTCCGTTAGTGTGGTGGCACTGGAATTCAAGTTCCCATGTAATTCAAGTTCTCCAGTAAATCCATCTTGATTTAAGAATGTTTAAATATTTGTGCTGGAAAACAAGACAAAAAATACCGAGGAAGAACATCACTGTCTGCTGTGTAACACACACACACACACACACACACACACACGCACTGATCATATTTATATATGTTGCGTGTTGTGGATTGAGTTTATTCTAGTGTGATGTGAGTTTCCTTTGATCTCTGATGGTCTCTGACACTCATGAAGGGTCGGTCCAGTGAGCACTTCCTGTGGCTGATCTTCACTTCCTGTATGTGTGTCTGTGTGTGTGTGTGGTTTATTCTGTCAGTCCTCTGATCCGTCACTGCCCACATCTGGCAGGAATTTGTGCTGGAATGAAGAGATTTGAGAAAACCAGAGAGAGAGAGAGTGAGGGAGGAAAAGACAGATGAGTGAAAAATGAGACTTCTGATAGAAACCAGACAGGCATCTACCCACAACCCCCCTCTCCACCCACAATGCTCTCTGGCCAAAACCCGCTTCTGAAATTAAAACAACATCACTGGAATGAAAACACGAGCCGAGCTGAATTCTTATCTGCCGCGTATGTGTGTGAGCGTGTGTGTGTGTGCGTTTGTATGAGTGTGTGTGTGTGTGTGTGTGTGTGTGTGTCATATGAATATTGCTGTACACCAAAAAATTTTAATTAGAATCAATATTCACTCATAAATTGCTAGTAAATTCCACAAATAATTACAAAATGGCAATTAATACATTGAATAAAACATGAAATTTTGAAGTAAAAAGACTGAAATAGTATTTTCTTGTAAAACATACTCCAATAATCTTTGCTTTATGTACAACTTTGAAATGCTTTTTTTTAAGTGTGTGTTTTAGTCACCAGTTTTTCATCATTTTAAGTAGTTCCAGCAGTGTCAGTGACAAATTACATTTTTAAAAGTATAAACAAATGATGTAGTCTCTCGATTCACATGAGCTCACCACACAAGTACAGCTGTAGCAAACACACTGTAAACAATCATGTTCTTCCTCAGTGTGTCTGTCTTGTTTTCCAGCACAAATATCTAAACATTCTTCAATCAAGATACATTTACTGGAGAAGAGAAATGACTGAAGATATTGAGTCTTGTTTCAGATATTTGTACTGGAAAACAAGACAAAACTACTGAGGAAGAACTTCATTGTTTCAGTCTAGACGGAGATTAGAAACACTGAAGTATTTCATGCTGTTTTAGCTTGTTTGCCATCACAGTATCAGTCAGACCATCGTCTGTCTCATATTTACACGATCTCTCTGTCTGTTTCTGTGTGTTTGTCTCTCGCTCATCCTGCTCTGGTTCTGCTGTAATCAGAGTGTTTTTCTCCATTAATTCTCCCTCCGAGGAGTCTTTTAAGAGCAGATATGTCTCAAACATCAGAGCGTGTGTGTCCGTGGATCTTATGACCTTTGACCCATGTCGTCTGAAGAGTGTCAGCGAGGTGTTTTGATAGTCGGAGCTCATCTCCACATGCTTCATGTGATCAACAAACAGCTCACGGCGGCTTTACACTCGTTTACTGCAGTAGATCTGTGCTTTATTCTGCTCTCTACAGTCTCCATTCAGTGATTCAAGTGTGTTTTCATCACCATAATGAATGAAGGCCTGTGGCGCAGCGTTATGAGTCTGACCCCTGCTGGACAAACACCATACAATCATAAACTTTTATTGATCAAGGACACATTCAATTGATCAAAAGTGACAGTAAAGATATTTATAATGTTACAAAAGATTCTATTTCAAATAAATGCTGAACTTTTGAACTTTCTATTCATCAAAGAATCCTGAAAAATAAAATGTATGACAGTTTCCACTAAAATATGAAGCTGTTTTCAACATTGATAATAATCATAAATGTTTCTTGAGCATCAAATCATCATATCAGAATGATTTCTGAAGGATCATGTGACACTGAAGACTGGAGTAATGATGCTGAAAATTCAGCTTTGATCACAGGAATAACTTACACTTTACTATATATTCACATAGAAAACAGCTGATTTACACTGGAATAATATTTCTCTGTTTTTACTGTATTTTTGATCAAATAAACGCATCTTTTGTGAGCAGAAGAGACTCTCTCTTGCTCTGAAACTGAAGCGCTCACATGAGTCTGTTTTCTCAGCTGCCGTCTGTCAGTCTGTTGACTCACATGGACGAAAGTTTGTTTTCCCTGCAAACCAGGATTAAAAGCTTCCGCAGAGCGAGGAAGAGCGAGGAAGGTGTGTGTGTGTGTCCAAAATCTGAAACTGTAGACGTGTTTGACCTTTGACCTCCAAACAATAAACACCAGATCTGTGTCCGTCTCCCTAGTTTGAGCTTTAATCACACCGTTGTTAGTTAATAAAGTCACACACACACTGCAGATCACACGTGTAGAGCAGATGAAATGAGTCTCATCCGTCACTATCAGCACAATGACCTCAACAACAATACAGGTCACACATACAGGAAATCAACAGCAGCGGCCCAGCGACACTTCCTGTTTCCACACACACACACACACACACTGATGTTTTGTGAGTAATAATAATGCTGACAGGACAGTTCATTGAACATTCAAAATGTCCATTTAAAAAAAAAAATGTTTTAAAAACCTTTTTCTTGGTTAGACAAACGTTAATACAAACGAATTTTATCATTCTTCAAATATTACGGGGATGTTACTTTTGAATGTTGTCTGAACGTTCTGAAACAACATTTAAAAAACGTTAGATGAACGTCCAACTGAAATATTTCTGGAAAAAAAACTGTGCTAACGTTTGGAGAACATTATTAAAGACCTGATAACTTTGAACAAACGTTCTATTAACGTTACTGGAATAACGTTTGTTCATAACTTTGAGAAGAACGTTAGCTAAAGTTCTCTGTTTAGATGTTTCGCTAGCTAGCTTCGGTAAAACGCGATTCGTCTAATTTTGTTTGTTCTCTCTCGGATCCCGTATGATTTCCGCACATGCGCAGTGGGACTGTTGGCTTCAGTGTAGCATGTTGTTGAGTTTGTTCTCTGCTATTTGAATTAAAGACTATAGTATCTGGTTGTATTATATTATTATTGTTATCATAAATATCATAACGCGATATATAGAAGCGTTTACAGGAAGAAGAAGGAAGAACGACAAAGCGGAATGAATCAGTTTGACCAGTAAGTTAGCAGCTAACGGCTAATTGACCATTTCACATGAACAGCTACATTCATAGGCTCACGAGTTTATTGACATTAAAAACATCATATGAATATTAATTAATAATGTAAACAGATTTAGTTTATAAAATAATAATAGTAAAAAAGTAAGCAAATGATGAACGTGTTTTATATATACATAGATATGCTTATATATGTTTATGTATTTGTGTATATGTTTATATATATATATATATATATATATAATCATATTTACATATAATATACAAATAAATATGTTATTCATTAAAACGCATCACCAAATCATAAGTTGGAACTGGCCTATAAACATTATTTAATATTGTTGTTTATTATTATTCAACTATTATGTTAATTAATATAATTTATTACCATTATCCAATAATGATTTCAGTCATAAAATGATGAGTTTATTAACAGTAGATGTTTTATTTGTAGTTTGAAGGAGGAAGACTGTGGTGAGCAGGAGGAGATGAAGGACAGTAATGAGACGGACGGGGGATCGATAAACAACAACAACAATAACATCAGACGCAAGGTGAGACTGAGAGAATCACACACACACACACGTGGAGTGAGTGTGAGATTAACGCGGTGTGTGTGTGTGTTTAGACGGTGACTCCGGCTCCAGGCGAACACCCGCTGCAGTACAATTACACCTTCTGGTACTCGCGCCGGACGCCCAGCAGACCCGCCAACACTCAAAGCTACGAACAGAACATCCGGCAGATGGGGACCGTGGCGTCGGTCAGTCGTCACACACTTCACTGCTGATTATTATCCTGTGTGTTTGTCGTGTCCTGACCGTGTTTTGTGTTCGCTCTCGCTCGGTTCAGGTGGAGCAGTTCTGGAAGTTCTACAGCCATCTTGTGAGACCCGGAGACCTGACGGGACACAGCGACTTCCACCTGTTCAAGGAGGGGATCAAACCCATGTGGGAGGTGTGAGTGAGTGAGTGAGTGAGTGAGTGAGTGAGTGTGTGTGTGTGTGTGTGTGTGTGTGTGTGTGTGTGAGTGAGAGCGAGAGTGCGTCTGTAAGAGTCAAGTCACCTTTATTTATATAGCACTTTTTACAATGCAGATTGTGTCAAAGCAGCTTTACAGTGATAACTGGTATATAATTTTGGCTGCACAGCAGCTCTTAAAGAAAATGGTGTCATTATCTTAAGTAAATTCAGTATTGATTCATTCCAGTGTAAGAATCAATAGTTATTAATTTACTTAATTTATCTATATCAGCACTGGAGTAAACAGTGATGTCATCCAGCTCAGTTCAGTTCACATACAATGGTGTCAATCAGGCAGATCAAAACACTGTTGAATATCAAATGTCAAGAGTGTGCGTGAGTGCGCCTGCGAGAGTACGTATGCATGAGTGCTCGTGTGAGAGAGCATATGCGAGAGTGTCTGCGAGAGTGCACCTGCGAGAGTGTCTGCGAGAGTGCACCTGCGAGAGTGTCTGCGAGAGTGCACCTGCGAGAGTGTCTGCGAGAGTGTCTGCGAGAGTGCGCCTGCGAGAGTGTCTGCGAGAGTGCACCTGCGAGAGTGTCTGCGAGAGTGTCTGCGAGAGTGCGCCTGCGAGAGTGCGCCTGCGAGTGTCTGCGAGAGTGCACGTGTGAGAGTGCTCGTGTGAGAGAGCGTATGCGAGAGTGCGCCTGCGAGAGTGCACGTGTGAGAGTGCGCCTGCGAGAGTGCGCCTGCGAGAGTGCGTCTGCGAGAGTGCGTCTGCGAGAGTACGTCTGCGAGAGTACGTATGCACGAGTGCTCGTGTGAGAGAGCGTATGCGAGAATGCGCCTGCGAGAGTGTCTGCGAGAGTGCGCCTGCGAGAGTGCGCCTGCGAGAGTGCGTCTGCGAGTGTCTGCGAGAGTGCGCCTGCGAGAGTGTCTGCGAGAGTGCACGTGTGAGAGTGCGCCTGCGAGAGTGCGTCTGCGAGAGTACGTATGCACGAGTGCTCGTGTGAGAGAGCGTATGCGAGAGTGCCCCTGCGAGAGTGTCTGTGAGAGTGCACGTGTGAGAGTGCGCCTGCGAGAGTGCGTCTGCGAGAGTACGTATGCACGAGTGCTCGTGTGAGAGAGCGTATGCGAGAGTGCCCCTGCGAGAGTGTCTGTGAGAGTGCACGTGTGAGAGTGCGCCTGCGAGAGTGCGTCTGCGAGAGTACGTATGCACGAGTGCTCGTGTGAGAGAGCGTATGCGAGAGTGCGCCTGCGAGAGTGTCTGCGAGAGTGCACCTGCGAGAATGTCTGTGAGAGTGCGCCTGCGAGAGTGCGCCTGCGAGTGTCTGCGAGAGTGCGCCTGCGAGAGTGCGCCTGCGAGTGTCTGCGAGAGTGGGCCTGCGAGAGTGCACGTGCGAGAGTGCGTCTGTGAGAGTGTGTATGCACGAGTGCTCGTGTGAGAGAGCGTATGCGAGAGTGCGCCTGCGAGAGTGCTCGTGTGAGAGTGTGTGTGTGTGTGTGTGAGTGAGAGCTTTACATCAGTGCTGACTCTGTTTCTGACGTGTGTGTGTGTGAATCAGGACGAGGCCAATAAAAATGGAGGGAAGTGGATCATCCGGCTGAGGAAGGGTCTGGCGTCTCGTTTCTGGGAGAACATCATCTTGGCCATGCTGGGCGAACAGTTCATGGTGGGAGAGGAGATCTGCGGTGTGGTCGTGTCCATCCGCTTCCAGGTACTGCTGCATTCTGGGAATCGAGACTCTTGATAGCAGTCGTTCACCAGACATGACATCATTTCCTCCAAACCTGCATGACTTTGTTTCTTCAGTGAAGATATTTTGCGGTTAGAAATACCGATTTCTGTGCTGATGTTTGATTTGACATCACACCTGTACAAACTGAAGTTTGTGTTTCTCGTGTGAATGTGTGTGTGTGCAGGAGGACATTCTGTCAATCTGGAATAAAACGGCCCATGATCAGGTGACCACGTCACGGATACGAGACACACTGCGGCGCGTGCTGAACCTCCCGCCAAACACCATCATGGAGTACAAAACACACAACGACAGTCTCAAGTACGTCTCAGACACTCCGTGACACTGATCTCACCATCTACATCCATTACAGTAACGCTGTCGACTATACTGGAACCTGTGGTGCTTTATTGACAGAATTTGAAAAACTGAGACACACAATCACACACACACACACACACACACACTAAAACACTAGATTTAAATAGTCTCTGAGTCTCCTGTTCTTCTTGTTTTCTCAGGGATAACTCCAGCTTCCGGAATACGAAGATCACTTTGTGAAAACCTGGAAATAATTTTCATATGGACACTTTATCTTTTACACCACGAGCGAGCAGCGCTTCAGACGGACCGAATGAACCCTGAGCAAACTGTGTGTGTGTGTGTGTGTGTGTGTGTGTGTGTGTGTGTGTGTGTGTGTGTTAGTGATGACATTGACATTGTTCTGAATCATTCCATCAGCCTCATTGAGTCGGTTCAGTAACACGTTACATCAGATTCAGTGTGTTTGAGACGATTAAAGGCATTCTCTTCAGTTCAGTTCATGTTTCTCATGTTTCACAGTACAGATTCAGAGCAGCTTTACAGTCAAATCACTTTTCAATGAAACTGTGTCGTTTGGACCCAATGAACACTCTAGTTGAAATATAGTTTTAAATAAAGACATTTGGTGGTGAACTGTTGCAAAAAAAATGATGTTCTTCCTCAGTGTTTCTGTCTTGTTTTCCAGTACAAATATCTAAACATTCTTAAATCAAGATACATTTACTGGAGAAGCAAAATCACACCCTCATTATGTCTAACTTATTATTTATCCAAATGAATGATGTTTTAAACACGTTTTTTTTTTTTTTTTTTTGCTTTTCTTCTGCAAGGGAATATAAAAATCATATCTAAATAACAATAATTGAAATGTTTCCCCTCAGGAAGAGGAAACTATTCCTCATGTTTTCCTTTAATAAAGAGTTTTGCTCACATTTTTTGCTTCGTTAATGTTATGCGTTTTATAGCCTTGTAAACATTTGTGTCCTTTCCATAATTACTAATACAGACAGATGTCAGAATTACAATTTACTATTTGTATGATGGACAAATATCATATTCATTGGATTTAGATAAATTGACCAATAAACATGGCGTTGAATATTGTTGTTCGTCGACGAATTGCTGTTATAAGCCGCTTTGGGAAATTTTACATTAATGTGAATTTGTGTTTATTTACTTTATATTTATATTAATTGTGTAATTAAAATTTTTTGTGTGAATTCTTGTATTTTGTTGTGATGACGAAAAGAACGTAGCCGTTTGATGACGTGTTTCCGCTTTTGGCGCGATTTGAAGCGGGGGAAGCAGCGCGAGACACACGAACGGTAAACAAACTCTAATCAAACTTTCCTCAAACTCTAGAAACTGTCGAGTTCTTCAACTCCAGGAGCTTCTGCAGATGTTCAGTGTGTCGCGCAGATAAACTCTCTTCTGTCCGCGAGATCGGCGCGTTTGTTCGGGTTGATTTGCGCGTCTGTCAGTCAAATGCATTGTTTTATTCTGTCAGATCAAATTAAACATCACGATTTAATAATTTAACACGAGCAGCATATTGACAAAATACTTCATTCATGCCGTTTACTCGGTGTCAGTCATATTTCAGCATAGAAACATGATTCAAGCGCGTCTGCTGCTGTTGCCATGGAAACAGAGGATTTTATTGGTCTTTCAAATTAAATCAATTACATGAAGTAATGATAATCTTGTTCATATGTGATGTGTGTTTATGTTGGGGTATGTGTGTTCCTATTAATATATGTTATATATTTTCTTTATTTTTTTATTTATTTCGAGTTAAAGGAAATCCACTCATAAAAAGTTTTTGAAGTATAAGTTAGTATAGCAGCAGCGGTCCTAGTACTGAGCCTTGCGGTACTCCATACTGAACTCGTGATCGGTGTGATCTCTCTTCGTTTATAAGTTTTCGGTACGTGATAATGATGAATTAATGATATTAAGAAGAGGATCTATGACCTCTGGAGCTCAGTCGGTATAGGGTCTAACATACATGTTGTTGATTTTGATGATTTAACGAGTTTAGACAATTCTTCCTCTCCTAAAGCAGTGAATGAATTGAATTTTTCCTCAGGGACACTACAGTGCACTATCTGACGCGATACTGTAGTAGACGGTTGCATGGTTATAATTTTCTCTCTAATATTGTCAATCTTGAAAGTAAAGAAGTTCATAAAGTCATTACTGCTGTGCTGTTTGGAAACATCAGAAGTTGAAGCTTTATTTCTCGTTAATTTAGCCACTGTATCAAATAAATACCTAGGGTTGTGCTTATTTTCTTTTTAAGAGTTTTTAAAAATAAGCAGATCTAGCCATTATATAATATAATTTTATAATATAAATTGATAATGTGTTGTGTGTATGCCTAGTTAAAGAGATGTGATTTGAGTCTAGATTTAAACTTAAAGAGTGTGTCTGCAGACTGTTCCAAAACTCTGTGTGTGTGTGTGTGTGTGTGTGTGTGTGTGTGCAGTGAGATGTCTGTGAGCCGAGCTGCTGCTGCTGATGATGATGATGCTCCTCCTCTTCATCACTCCTCTCTTCCGGCTCTCACTCGCTCATGGCCGTCTTCTCCTCTTTCGGCGCTCTCGTCGTCTCGTCAGGTCACCGCCCGCCTCTACAGCTCATTACAGCACAGCCGAGAGCAGGAGGTCAAAGGTCACGCTGCCAGGTAGGCAATTTTTAGGCAATACTGAGATCATGAGTATTTAACTCCATTACTCACAGTCTGTCGTCTGTCTGTCTGTTCGTCCGTCCGTCTGTCTGTCCATCTGACTGTCTGTCTGTCCGTCTGTCTGTCTGTCCGTCTGTCTGTCGTCTGTCTGTCCATCCGTCTGTCTGTCCATCCGTCTGTCTGTGTCAATCTGACTGTCGTCCATCCATCTGTTCGTCTGACTGTTGTCTGTCCGTCTGTCTGTCTGTCATCTGACTGTCGTCCGTCCGTCCGTCCGTCTGTCTGTCTGTCCGTCTGTTGTCTGTCTGTCCATCTGACTGTCTGTCTGTCTGTCCATCCGTCTGTCTGTCCGTCCGTCTGTCTGTCGTCTGTCTGTCTGTCCATCCGTCTGTCTGTCCGTCTGTCCGTCCGTCTGTCTGTCGTCTGTCTGTCTGTCTGTCCATCCGTCTGTCTGTCTGTCCGTCCGTCCGTCTGTCTGTCGTCTGTCTGTCTGTCGTCTGTCTGTCATCTGACTGTCGTCCGTCCGTCTGTCTGTCCGTCTGTTGTCTGTCTGTCTGTCCATCTGACTGTCTGTCTGTCTGTCCATCCGTCTGTCTGTCCGTCCGTCTGTCTGTCGTCTGTCTGTCGTCTGTCTGTCTGTCCGTCCGTCCGTCTGTCTGTCCGTCCGTCCGTCCGTCCGTCTGTCTGTCGTCTGTCCATCTGACTGTCTGTCTGTCTGTCCGTCTGTCTGTCTGTCCGTCCGTCTGTCTGTCGTCTGTCTGTCGTCTGTCTGTCTGTCGTCTGTCTGTCTGTCCATCCGTCTGTCTGTCTGTCCGTCTGTCTGTCGTCTGTCTGTCTGTCTGTCTGTCGTCTGTCTGTCCATCTGACTGTCTGTCTGTCTGTCCGTCTGTCTGTCTGTCCATCTGACTGTCTGTCGTCTGTCTGTCTGTCCATCCGTCTGTCTGTCTGTCCGTCTGTCTGTCGTCTGTCTGTCTGTCTGTCTGTCGTCTGTCTGTCCATCTGACTGTCTGTCTGTCTGTCCGTCTGTCTGTCTGTCCATCTGACTGTCTGTCGTCTGTCTGTCTGTCCATCTGACTGTCTGTCTGTCTGTCCATCCGTCTGTCTGTCTGTCCATCTGACTGTCGTCCGTCCATCTGTTCGTCTGACTGTCGTCCGTCCGTCTGTCTGTCCGTCTGTCTGTCTGTCAGGCAGGTGTCGTTCGCTCTGTCTTCTCCTGACCTCACTGCTGTCAGGGTGACCGCAGCCACGCCCCCTCTCCTCTCTCATAGGCTGGAGGACTGCAGTCTGGACTCCGCCTCCACCCGGGATGTGATTGGCTCAGGAGAGGAGGGGGTGGAGTCAGAGGTGGATGAACTGTCTGGAGAGATGGACCTTCATCTGCAGAACAGCCTGAGCAAATCAACACAGCTGTCGGTGAGCATGTGAGATCTGCAGAACTATGACATCATCACGTCATTTCAGAGGTACATTTGAATCAGCCCTAATTTATTTTCACTTGTGTGTGTGTGTATGTGTGTGTGTGTGTGTCTAGAGCGGCAGGAGGCACATAGAGGAGATGGAGAGTGTGAGGACACACTTACAGTCCATACTGAGACCAACACAGACCGCTGCGGACAGACACGGTGAGAACACACACAATATAACTGTATTTAGTGCTGATCAGATCACCTGACCTTTCACCTTTGACCCTTTAGATTTTCTGACCCCTGCATCGCAGCACTTCCTGGATGATTCACACGAGAGTGACGCCACGTCACACCTGCTCAGGTGAAACAGCCACACAAATACAGCAGCTATACACAGCTGTGTGTGTGTGTGTGTGTGTGTGTGTGTGTGTGTGTGTGTGCGCGTCTCTAACTCTGTGTGTGTGTCAGTGCTGTCTGTCTGGGCGGTGTGGAGGAGCTGTTCCCGCGGTATTCCCGTCTTCACGTGGACTCGAGCGGCGCGGCTTCAGAGCTGCAGGTGTTGAGGGAGAGTCTGCAGAGAGAGCGAGAGCGCCGCAAGGTACAGCGTTCACTAAGACAATCTTTAATGTCTCTCTGTGGTCTCCCAACAAAGAATCTTGATGGTTTAATGTTTAAATGTTTATCAACTGTACATCCACATTTCTGTCACCTTTTTCACCCTGATGAAGTCTGTGTGTGTTTCAGGTGTGTGAGCAGCAGGTGGCGTCTCTCCACAGTAAAGTTCTTCAGTTTCAGCAGCAGTTAACGCTCGCTGTGGCCGCCGACCGCAAGAAAGACATCATGATTGAACAACTCGACAAGGTACACACACACACACACAAAACCACATAGCACCACCTAGCGTCCATCCAGTGTTAATACCAGTTTAAGCAAAATTATGAATTATGATATACCATATTGATAGTCAACAGTATAATGTATGAATATTTACAGGTGGTTTATGGGTCATATTTTATCCAGATGTTTTACTCTGGAGTTTTCATTAAGTGACTGGGATCATCCTATCTGGAAACTACTATTACTATTTGTAATTAATTGTTTTTAAAACATTTGTTAATCCATGTTAATTACTGGCAGTACAACAGCACTATACTGTCATGATGTGTAAATACTGTATCTGTCTGTCCGTCAGACGCTGGTGAAGGTGGTCGAGGGCTGGAAGAGACACGATCAGGAGCAAAACGAGGAGATGAAACGCCTGCAGGAGGAGAAGGAGATGGCAGAGAGAACACACAACAAACACAGACAGGTACACACACACACACACGTGTTCTACATGCTGTCACGTGTGATAATGCTGTTAAACACTTAGGTGTGTGTGTGTGTCTCAGGCTCTGTCTCGTGTCGAGCAGAATCTCTCTCAGGCAGAAGAAACTCTAAACGAGGAGCAGAAACACAACCAGGAGCTGCAGAAGACCAACAAACAACTGGTAACTAACGCGCACACACACACACACACACAGCAGTTATTCAACAGCTCTGTGTTCAAAACAGTGGCATGATGATGATGATGGTGATGATGATGATTGTGGTGGTGATTGTGGTGATGATGGTGGTGTGATGATGATGGTGATGAAGGTGGTGTTGGTGATGATGATAGTGATGATATTGATGATGATGATGTATGTGTTCAGGAGCAGCAGGTGTCTGATCTGCGGGTGCGTGTGGAGGATCTCCAGCAGGAGGAGCAGAAGCTGCGCAGAGATGGAGACAGAGGCAGAGAGCAGCTCCACAAACTCCAGACGGAGTCACACAACACCCGCACACAACTACAGCAACACATACAGGAACTACAGCAACAACTGCAGGAACTACAGCAGCAGCTGCACACACACACGGTGACGCACACACACACACACACACACACACACAGCTTAAATCTTAATGTTTCTAGTGCAGCAATTTTTAAACCTTGTTGAATAATAGACAAGCTTACATTTAGTTCAAATGTAAATTAAATGACTTCACACAGAAGTTGTGCTCGTCTTTTCTTCTCTATTGTGTGTCGTATATCTGAGTGAAACAGCTTCAGTAACAAGAACAAATGTAGGGCGGGGCTTGATTTTGTCTGTGGAGAATTGATTGGATGGTTGTGGTTTGCTATTGGTGGATCTCATGTGAGTGACAGGTTGCCCCGCCCTCATCATCAGAGAAGAGATGCTGCAAGAGGAAGTTATTCTGATTCAAGATATAGAGGCACATGAGATCCACCAATAGCAAACCACAACCATCCAGCCATCCAATCAATTCCCCACGGACAAAATCAAGCCCCGCCCTACATTTGTTCTTGTTCTAGAAGCGTTTCACTCAGATATACGACACAAATATGGAAGAAAAAATGATCGCAAATTCCCTTTCATGTTGACTTTAAGTGTTGCAACACAACTCAAATTAAACTTAAACATAGATCAACAAATCCTTGAGTGGCTCTGAACTTTGCTTAATTCAGTCTTTATTGGTGCAACACACACACACGCACACACAGAACGCCCACTCTATCCATGACATTTACGTTTTAACACACAGGATCAGGTGAAACAGGAAGTGGCTGCACGTGAGGAGGCTGAGAGCAGGACGCAGCAGCTACAGGAAGAGCTGGAGACGTGTAGGAGAGAGAGAGACGCACAGAGAGTGGAGCGAGCCATGGAGCAGGTCACACACACACACACACACACCTAATCTTCTGTCAGGTCAATGATCTCTTATGACCTCTGACCTCACAGAAACCTGCACATCATTAGATACACACACAAACATCAATTTATGAGCCTTTTCAACTAGTGACGACACTTCTGTTTATCGATCGTCATGATATTTCAGCACATTACACCAGTGATCGTTACAGTGTTTCATAACTGCTGTACGGTTACTGTAAAACGCTTTAATAATCATACGAAACAGCAACAACAAAACTGCAGCGCAGAACATTATTTTCTGTTGGTGTGGACGCTAGTATAGTTATTGCTAATGTTACTGTTATAGTTATTATATTTACAGTTATAGTTATTGTTATCATTGTAGTTAATGTTATAGTTATTGTTTTTATAGTTACTGTTATAGTTATACCATTATAGTTTTTAAAGTTATCATAGTTATTGTTATAGTTATCATTGCTGTTATAGTTTTTTTTAGTTATTGTTATGGTTTTATAGTTAATTACATTATAGTTTTATATAAAATCAACTGAAAGAAACAATAAAAACTAACGATTATAGTTTTTATAGTTATCATTAGTTTTAAGTTAATGTCATCTTTATAGTTTGTGTAGTTATCGTTATTGTTACGTTATAGTTTTTATAGTTATTGTTATAGTTAGTGTGTGTGTGTTGCAGACGCGGTTCGAGGCGCAGAAGTCTCAGATGGAGGCGGAGTTTCGTCTGTCGTTGGAGCAGCAGCTCACTGAGAGACTGACGGCTGTACAGGAAGAGAACGCGGCACACAACACACAACTACGACAACAACACAGGTACACACACCACTGAGAGAAAACATCATCAGCTCAGCGTAAACACTGTCACGCCTGCAGAAAGTCCTCGTAACGATCGGAGTGTGTGTGTGTGTGTGTGTGTGTGTGTGTGTGTTGCAGGAAGCAGTTGTTGGATCTGAGTGCGCGGCACGAGCGAGAGCAGGCGGCTCAGCTGGATCTCTTCAGAACACAGTTACAGGAGAGAGACGACAAACTGCAGCATCTCACACACTCTTACCAACACAAGTACGACTCTCTGCTTGTGTGTGTGTGTGTGACGTAATAATAATGTGTATGATGTCATTTATGTGTTTGTGTGTGTAGACTGACAGAGATGCAGGAGGAGCTGCTTTCCATGGCAGCATCTAAAAGGAAGCTGGAGACGCAGAGGGAGGAGCTTGTGTCCCGCCTGCAGGGAATGATGCGCTCCCATTGGGCAGAGGCGTTAAGGCTGTTGACCAATCAGGAGCAGGTACAGCAGTCATTATAGTGCCAGTCTTCACAATCCCGCCGGTCATTATAGATCATGTGACACACTGATAAATGTGTGTGTGTGTAGATGGAGAGTGTTTTGTCGCCCGTCCATCGGTGGGAAACGGCCAAATCGTCCTCTTCTCCTCCTAAGAGTGACACACGCATGTCAGGTGATCAGTCTCTCTCTTACAGACACATTTGTAGGTTTATTTATGCATCAGTCACACACAGCTCTAGTTCAGTTTTGGATTGGAAGCAGAAGGAAGGAGTTTGTTTCCAATTCTTCATAACTTGATCAAGTGTTGATCGTTTTGGTTTTGTGATGAAGCAGCTCCGCAGGCCGTGGTTCTGCATCTGTCCCGAGAGAAGGAGCGAGGGATGAGAGCCGAGGAGCCGGAGACGAGATCTCACAGAGAGACGAGCTCAAACACTGAGTTCAGCACTTCATTCTGTCCTCTGGAGCCGCAGCTGGATCACACGGATCTGACTGGTACACACACTCACACACACACATACATGTACACCACTACATATAAAATACATAATAAAATGAATTTAATTTTTATATATATATTATATATATTTGCTCTCTGTAGAATCTCCACAGAGAAACTTTAGGTCCCTCTAGTGGCAGAAATCATAAGATGCAGGTTAATGTCATTTTCTTCCACAAGAGGTCAGCAGAGACACTCAGTGACTGAACACATGATGTTTTCACTAGAATTGGACTGGAAGGAATATTTTATTTTCAAATAAAATAATAAAATTCAAGAATTTAGTGGTAAATAAAATAAAAATCACCAGCATAGTATGTATGATATATAATTAAAGTAATATATATTAAAAAAGAACCTATAAAGGGGCATTTTTTGATTAATTTTGATGGCATTTGGTTCCCCATCTCTCCTCTGTGTGTGTTTGTGTTGTAGCGCTCAGTGACTGCAGTGGATTGTGGGTCAGGCCTGTGTTCGCAGGGGATGAAACAATGAAAGACAGGAAGGAGGAGACGAGAGAAACGCAAACCAACCTGAACCTGAAGCAGATTCTGAATCACAGTCAATGTGAACCGAAGCAGAAGCTGAGCCACACCCCCACAGACACATGGACCAATCACAGCTCCGCTGCAGAGAGTGGGCTGGACAAGGGTGGAGCTTCTGGACGGTTGTACTGTACTGATGCAGAGAAGGCTCCGCCCACCAGAGATGAAGCTCCGCCCGGTAGGACTAGAGTTTCCTCTCTTAATGAAGACAGACAGAGTGAGCTGCAGTATTACGTGTCAAAGGTACAGCACACACACACACACACACGACTCTACACACACACTCTCACACACTCACACACTCTTCCTGTCTGTGGTGTCAGCTGCTGGAACGTTCCCCCGGTGACCCCGTGGACGAGCCAATCAGAGAGCAGCGGTGCGCCGAATCAGCTGACAAGCTGCGTCACATGAGCGAGCTGAGATCAAACCTGGAGCAGAAACCGGATCAGCACGACAAACAAGAGGTGCTCTGATTCGCTGAGAGATATTTAAAGCATTTGATGTTTGGAGGCTCTCTGCTGTCTGTGACATCACTAGTGAAGCTTTGAGAGCATCAGTGCTCTCATGACATCATCAGTCACATGTTTGCGGCTCAGAGCGTCCTGTGGATTGTGTCCGTCTGAGCAGATCAGTGTGTTCAGAAGTGTGTGTTTGTGTGTTTCAGGCGCGCGTCTCGTCTCGTGTCGTTCAGAGCAGAAGATCCGCCGGCCGCAGAGGAGGATCTCACAGAGTCTGGAGATGATCCATTACTCTTTTATTTATGTGCGTTATGATATCTGAAATAAAAACTCAAACGTCTTCAAGGACTGTGAGTTTTCCTTTCAAGTGTGAGTGAGAGTGTGTGTGTGAGAAAGAGAGTGTGTGTGTGTGTGTGCGTATGAGTGTGTGTGAGAGGGTTTGTGTGTGTGTGTGTGTGTGTGAGTGAGAGTGTGAGTGAGAGTGTGTGTGAGAGTGTGTGTGTGTGAGAGAGTTTGTGTGAGCGTGTATGAGTGTGTGAGAGTGTGTGTTTGTTTGAGTGTGTGTGAGAGAGTTTGTGTGTGTGCGTATGAGTGTGTGTGTGTGTGTGAGAAAGAGTGTGTGAGAGTGTGAGTGAGAGCGTGTGTGAGTGTGTGTGTGTATGAGTGTGTGTGAGAGTTTGTGTGAGCGAGTATGAGTGTGTGAGAGTGTGTGTTTGTTTGAGTGTGTGTGAGTGTGTGTGAGAGAGTTTGTGTGAGCGTGTGTGTGCGTATGAGTGTGTGTTTGTGTGTGAGAGAGAGTGTGTGTGTGTGCGTATGAGTGTGTGTGAGAGGGTTTGTGTGTGTGCGTATGAGTGTGTATGTGTGTGTGTGTGTGTATGAGTGTGTGTGAGAGAGAGTGTGTGTTTGTTTGTGTGAGCGTGTGTGTGTGTGCATATGAGTGTGTGTTTGTGTGTGAGAGAGAGAGTGTGTGTGTGCATTTGAGGGTCACGTATTTTATTTATTTTTAATACATGATCAATGTGCGTGTCATCCCGACCGAATCTCAAACGTATCAAGGCATTGAAATAAACAAAAAAATGATTTAATCCAAATATTGTATTATTTTATAAGGTTTAATCTTGATTCTGATATGCAAAACAACAACTCAAACATGTCTGCAATACAAAAAAAATCAAAATAAGTTCAAATAAACATATTAATAAATATTTAAATTATTAAAATAAAATATAAATTAGTGGTAAAGAAGAGTGTGATCAAAGGTCTTGCTGCACTTCCTCTGCAGTGTCCAGTAGGAGGCGCTGTAGAGCCGGTGGGAGCGCCAGAGTCCGGCTCCGGTCCGATCCGAGGGCCCGACGCGCGGATAAACGACTCAGAGCCTGTAGAGCAGGAGCGTCACCTGACGAACACAAAACAATGAGTATAAAAATATTCAATCAATTCATTCCTCCAATATGTCTTTGTAGTTAACACATTCAGAAATTAGTAATTATTATGTTCAGTAATTTGTGTTGGATTTGATTATCTTTTCTACATTCGATAGTTCAATCAGACTTTAAATTAGAATTTGACTAGATTCGTTCGTTTCAGAGACGCACACTGATAAAGAAACACTATTTGTATTGACGTGTGATGATGTCACACTCACGTGTCATGCCACACAGGTAGCGTATGCAAATTTCAGCTCCTCCCCACACGCAGCTCACGGCAGGGAAAAGCTCCGCTCCTTTGGGGAGGTCCTGGAAGGCCACGCCCAAATAGCAGTTGTCCACCACGTATCCCAGCGTCCCCGCGTCTGCGTCCAACACCACTAATATGCGATCCGGAACGCTCAAGACGTCCGTGGCTCCGCCCCCGGGGTACCGCCTCTTTCTCTGCCCGTCATGCCAAAGCTGATTGGTCGAGAGCTCCCAGCCCCAGGAACACGAGTCTCCGCCTATCAACACCGTGTACCCCGAGGCCTGCAGGGGGCATTTGTGTGTGGACACCCCCAGTAGGGCGTGGCTTCCTCTCTGTTGCTCCTCCCACAGCACCTCCCATATGTGAAGCCCCGCCACCACGCCGACCGCGCCACAGACCGCATCACTGCTCTGCTCCACGCAGGCGCGACGCACACGCCCACCCGACGGACACACCTGCATGTTGGGCGACAGGTGCGTCGGGCTCCACTGTGATCGGGGGTTTCCAGGGGCGACGGGGGGCGTGTCTAAAAGCACAGCGAGCCGAATGGGCGGGGTCACAGAAAACGGACAGAAAGTTGATGAGGATCTCTGGTGTTTTTTAAGATGGCCGTCCCGCAGCCAGCAGCACAGTGTGAGACCCATCCAATCAGATCACAGCAATCACAAAATAAAGATCAACTTCCTGTTCAGAGACACAAATCATCCCTCAGGTCACTATAATACAACATTATTCAAACTACAGTGAGTCCATACTGTTATAATATTATTAAAAGCCTACTATAATATTTTGTAACAATATTTTATTGGTCAAACATTATGAAGATAGCAGTAATTATATAATATTTTAATATATATATATATTGTTTTTCATAAGTAATGTTTTCCAAGGCATGAGGTCATTCCAATTTTTCATAGCACACTATAATATTAATTAATCTTAAAGAGGTAGTTCTCCCAAAATTTTAGATGGTAGAAATGAGGCTTATATATGATGACAGAATGATAATTTTTGAGTGAACTACAGTAATAAATAACCTGTGTCATTTAATGTGTTGTAATGCTCTAGTTAAAGACATTTAAATCTCAACATGTTTGAATAGTGTTTTAATTATAAATGGTTATTAATGCTGTTAATATTCATATATTGTACTTTATTTTCTGCTCTTTAAACTCACATAAACGAAATACCAATGAAATTTGCTTGTTTATAAGACAGAAACGGGCTCTTACCGTGAGTGCGCGCGGTGACTCCGCTCCGCTCGTTCATTTATCCCGCATTTAAACGTCACTTATCTTCTGTGCGCGCTCCCGCGACGTCAACACCGGCCGTCACATCAAGGCCGGTACCGATCAGTGACGCTTCCGCGGACGCGCTGACGTCTGCGCTTTCCCTGGTGACGTATTTCATTTCTATCCTCATAACATTTTTGGTGATATTATAATATCAGGGTGAACTATTCACTCCACTGAACTCACAACAAGCTTTAAATAATTCATTTCTCAGCGTATTAAACTATTAAAATATTAAACACATAATATGTATACTGTAATATTAGTATAAATACTGTATAAAATTTATTTTTCTATTTTTATAACATTTGTATGTATATTATACGCTCCATAAGTATAATACAGTGTGTGTGTGTGTGAGACACGTTTTCTACATGAATGAAGCTTTCTGAACAGATCAAGTCATTTCTCAGTTTATTGAGTTACTGTAAATACTGTATCCAGTGAGTTTGTACAGAATCATAATTCAGCAGTTTAGGGTGATGCATGTGCTATACGAAATACTGTGTGTGTGTGTGTGTGTTTGTGTGTGTGTGAGTGTGAGTGTTTGTGTGTGTGTGTTTGTGAGAGAGAGTGTGTTTGTGTGTATGACTGTGCGTATGTGTGTGTGTGTTTCAGGGGCATTTTCTCTCCACGCTCTGTTTTCCTCCCTCATCATACTCCTGCTTTGAGATCCACATCTGCTGGAAGGTTCCCTGTGGACGGACACACATGCGGTCAGTGCAGATCTACAGTCGAACTCATCAAGATTAAATCAAACATTTCTCCCTGACGCTGTTTGACAGGTCTGTCTCTGTAGATGTATGTGTGTGTATCTCAGTGCTCGAAGTGGATCTGTGATCTGTTTCCAGTGGATTTACAGACATCCATGCATGCTTTTTGAACTAATGATTTAGTTCAAATGATTTACTACCACAACAAAATGAACACACTTTTCAAAACCTTTATCTCTTCTTAGTCCTTCTTCCTCAACTCTAACAGCTGATGACTTTGCCACGTTCTTCATAAACAAAACAACAACCATCAGCGGCCCATTCTTCACAAACTGTCTGGAGTGCCTCAGGGCTCGGTGCTGGGACCGCTTCTCTTCTCCATCTACATGTCATCACTGGGATCTGTCATTCAGAAACATGTTTTTTCCCATCACTGCTGTGCTGATGACACACACTCTACCTCTCACTCCAGCCAGATGATCTGACGGTAGCTACTCGCGTCTCAGCCTGCCTGACAGACATTTCTTGCTGGATGAAGGACCATCACCTTCAACTCAACCTTGCGGAGATGGAGCTGCTTGTGGTCTCAGCCAACCCAACACTTCATCACTTCATCATGGTTCATCATCCGTAACTCCATCCAGAAACCTTGGAGTCATGATTGATGATCAGTTAAACTTCACAGATCACAGTGCTGGAACTGCCGGTCCTGCAGATTTCCTTATACATCAGGCCAACTCCTTTTCTAAGCTCTTGTTCTATCCAGACTGGACTATTGTAATGTAATGTTGATATCACAAAAATTGAGCCACTAAAAGCAGCATTTTGGTGGCAATGCGATGTCTGATTTCAAAAGTTTTCATAGGATGAATTTTGAGTGTTTACGCTTTCCAATGATGATTACTAAAATATGTGATGGGGAAAAGGCAATAAAAATCAGGACACTGAGAGTGTCTAAATCAGCCTGAATCTCCACTAACTGAGACTCCGAGTCTCACCAGCGACGCCAGAATCGATCCTCCGATCCAGGAGCTGAACCTCCTCTCGATGGAGCTGTTACAGGCCATGAGCTTCAGTCTCATGCTCTGCAAACACAGACAGCCGTGAGTTTGAGAAGATGAGATCAGACTGAGACAGACTGAGCGCAGGAACGCACCGGCGGCGCTTTCTGAGACAGTTCTCTGTTGAGTCTCTCGGTGAAGCCCTGCAGGAGCGTGTTTCCCCCCGTCACGATCACGCTGCCGTACAGACCCTAAACACACACACACACACACACACACTTTCGTATCAAACGCTTGAGAACACCAGTGCTGCTACTGTTGAACATTCAGGAACCGAAGCGTTCGCTCTCTTACCGGCCTGATGTCGATGTCGCACATGCCGATGCTGGTGGTGACGACGTGTCCGACGCCCAACATGGTGTTTCCAGACAGACCCTGAGAAGAGCAGCACACGCAGGTCAGCGTCACACACCATACCTCTGCTCCTGCTGCGACTGGCCATATATTCAGATACTTCAGTTCCTTGATTACAGACGTTCTTCAGAGTTCACACTGTTTATGAATGAATTTATTCATAAACGTTTGTGATTACAGGGTTCTTTTTTTTAATTTCTACTCTATAAAATTTATTTCATTGTTTGGTGTAATTTGAAATTTTATATTCATTGGATTTTCGAGATTTAATTAATTTCAATGATTTTTCAAGATTTTATTAATTTCAGTGATTTTTTAAAAAATTTATTAATTTCAACGACTTTTCACGATTTTATTTATTTCCATGATTTTTCAAGATTTTATTAATTTAAGTGATTTTTCAAGATATTAATTTCCATGATTTTTAAACTTTTTTTATTAATTTCAGCGACTTTTCAAGATTTTTCAAAATTTTATTAAATTCCATGATTTTTCAAGATTTTATTAATTTCAGTGATTTTTTAAAAAATTTATTAATTTCAACGACTTTTCACGATTTTATTTATTTCCATGATTTTTCAAGATTTTATTAATTTAAGTGATTTTTCAAGATATTAATTTCCATGATTTTTAAACTTTTTTTTATTAATTTCCATGATTTTTAAGGATTTTATTAATTTCCATGATTTTTAAGGATTTTATTAATTTCAATGATTTTTCAAGATGATATTAATTTCCATGATTTTCTAACATTTTTTATTAATTTCAGCGACTTTTCAAGATTTTTCAAAATTTTATTAAATTCCATGATTTTTCAAGATTTTATTAATTTCCATGATTTTTCACGATTTTATTTATTTCCATGATTTTTCAAGATTTTATTAATTTCAGTGACTTTTCAAGATTTTTCAAAATTTGATTAATTTCAATGATTTTTCAAAATTTTATTAAATTCCATGATTTTTCAAGATTTTATGAATTTTCATGATTTTTCACGATTTTCTTTATTTCCATGATTTTTCAAGATTTTATGAATTTTCATGAATTTTCAAAATATTATTAAATTCCATGATTTTTCAAGATTTTATTAATTTCCATGATTTTGATTTTTCAAGATTTTATTAATTTCCATGATTTTGATTTTTCAAAATTTGATTAATGTCAATGACTTTTTAAGATTTTATTAATTTCAATGATTTCTCAAGATTTTATGAATTTTCATGATTTTGCAAGATTTTGAGTTTCAATGACTTTTCAAGATCTTTTTCCTAGTCTAGAAATCACACTTTTGAATGTACACTTCCTCGTAGTTTTCCGAGGCTATGGGAATCTTGGATGTTAATTAAAATTACATTCGTTGAGGGAATAAATTGAAATAAGAAATATTTCAAATGAAGCTGTTTTAGCTGATTTTAATTTGAAATCAGCCCTGACTGATCTACACAGTGTTCGGTTCACCTTCACGTTGGAGGGATCAAACAGGCCCTCTGGGATCCGTAACCTCTCGGCTCCGTAATCTGTGCTGTAGCCGCTCGGCATCTCGTAGTGCAGCGTCGGCATCTGTGCGGCCACCCTGAACACACACGGACACGGAGATCAGATGTGTGTGTGAGCGTGTGTGATGTGTGTGTGTGTGCTCCACTCACTGCTCATCATACGGAGAGTCCGACACCTGCAGCACAGACGCCTGGAAATCCTGAATCACCTCCTGAAAGAGTCACATTCAGCGATCACACCGACACTCACTTCACATGCGGATTCATTCGTGTGCTCTTCCAGATTCTTACGTTACACATGTACGTGTGCCAGGACTTGGTGACCGGAGGGAGTTTGTCTTTCTTGGTCCAGAGCGGCGGAGCTCCTTCCCTCACGGGCTCCTGACGGACACACACAGGCTCAGAGGTCACGCAGAGGTCAGAGGCGTTGTGTTTAGTCACAGAAGTGTTGCCATATCCTCTTATTATAAGTGTTTTTGGAGAACGGCGGCAGGAGACACGCTACCTTTGATGCGATCATGTACGGAGGAACCGTGTCGATGTTCATCTCCTGAAACAGCTCACGGCACTGCATGGTAATGAAGTCACCGGCCAGAGGAGACTTCACGATCCCTGAACACAAGAGCACACGGCATGTCAGAACAAGTAATAGCCCTCAAGTAATAGCCAGAAAAATCGAATCCACGCTCTTCTATTTACCTTGCTGCAGGACGTACCCATCATGCACTGGGATGGCGGTGGTGTGCGTCGCTCCGCTGTCCAGCACGAGGCCGGTGGCTCGACCGTTAGCGAAGCTGCAGTCGATCAGGTTAAGGTGACGTGCGGCTACAAACATCATTAATACATGAGGCAACTCAAGCGCTCTACCACTCTGGATTCTGATTGGCTGATGTTCCTGAGCGGCGGCTGCTGATTGGATACGCGGTGAGCACGGCGGTCTTGCACAGGAAGAAGGCGGGAATGTTGTAATGCTCGAATATGAGTTCAGTGAGTTTTTCTCTCTTCGCCCGTGAGTTCCACTGTCACGAGAGAAAACATCACTTCTGTTGAACTGAAACAAGCTTTAAAAAGATTCTGCAGTTTTAAGATGGTTTACATTTCATCAGTTCATGCATTCACTGGGAATCGAACCCATGACTTTGGTGTAGGGAGCGCCATGATCTACTGAGTGCTGGTGTACTTACGGGAGCTTCGGACATCAGAACCGGGTGTAAACTGGGCTCAGATTTGATGTGTTTGCTGTAGATGTGGTCGATTATGGCTTGAAAAGCGTTCCAGTCCTCAACTATCAGGGATCAATCGAGAACACAGTAGAAACATTTTGTAGAAAATACTTTAGCAGTTCATGGTAGATCATTAAAATGTGTCATACTCATGCCGTTCTTGAGCGGAGAGATGAGCTCTACTCCGGCCCGCGGCACATGCAGGGCTGTGGTGTCGATGTAGTAACTCCGCCCAATGTTGACCTCTTGCTCCGCCCCCATGTCAGCTTGCCCCTCCTCCTCAGTGTGCACTCCTATAGTGGTGGGGAAATCTGCCTGAAATAATCAATGATAATCATGTTCTAGTTACTCCTCTCCTTCAGGATGATTCTCAAATCTTTGTGTTTTGTGGGCAGATGATGTTCAGTCAGGTCACCTGTATTTCTACAGCGCTTTATACAGTTCAGGTTTTTCAAAGCAGCTTCACAGGAATAAACAGGAAAATAACAGTGTTGCAAAAATCAATTTTCCAGCACTGTTATTTTCCTGTTTATTCCTGTGAAGCTGCTTTGAAAAACCTGAACTGTTTATGAAATTATGAAACGGCTTCAATTTCAGCTGTAAAGAAGCTCTAAACAGACAGTAGTGTCATTATTCAGATTAATTCAGTTCAACAACAGAGTTGATGTTGCAAAGTTCAGTCTTTTTAACCCCAACTGAGCAAACATGGATATATGGATGGATGCGCGGTTTGATGGTTGGATGGATGGATGGATAGATAGGTGGAAGGTTGAATGGATGGATGCATGGAAGGATGGATGGATAGATGCGTGGTTGGATGGATAGATGGATGGATGATGGATGGATGGATGATTACCTTGGGACAGTCCTCTCCAGCGTATCCTGCTCTAGTGGAGAAAGAGCCGATGTCAAACACTAAAGCTCCCACTTCATCTGACACACAGAGAGCAGAATCATCATCTCAGAATTAATATTGTGTTTTTCAAGTCAGATTATTTGAATCTCTTTTCACACACATTGATTCAAAGCAGATTTACAGAAATCCATAATGTCGATGTTTATAATATCTGAATATCTTCTGGTCACATTGATCAGTTTGGATCTGCCGGCAGGAGAGTTTACATCTGGAGACGATATAAACCATCAGCCGGATCAGATCTGATATTAATTTATAGATCTGATATTAATTTATATGTCTGATATTAATTTATAGATCTGATATTAATTTATATGTCTTTATGTCAATATATGAATGCGGCTGAAGTTGGATTTATAAAGTCACAGAATAGTTCAGCTGAAGTTAGTGATTGGGTTTGAGCTGATATTGAGGATTATGAATCTGTAAAGTTTTGGTGACAAACATAATTAATGATGCATATCTGAGTTTAATATTTCGCACAGCAGTTTAACCAGTGACGTCACTGAGAGTCGTGCATTAATACACTGAAATAAATGGTGTAGGATTTACTTTCAAACTGTTTTCACTCAGAAATTGCTAGTATGAAATGAAAAACTCTAAAATAAAAATCTACATGTTTTTGCGCATGTGCACAACAACACATGGTGAGCTTTGACGTGTCTTCGAGAGCTATTTAAGTATACAGTGATGATCACCGCAGCACTGAGGCGGGACGCTGGCGGATGCGGTTGTCATGGTGATGATGATGATGATGATGATGTGCGATCACTCATCTTACCTCCGCCGTACACGCCGCCGCTCATCGCGCGTGGATTGATCAGGATTCCGCCGCTCTTACCGGGTGTGTTCCGTTCGGTAAGGGTGATGATGGGGAAATAACGGCACCGAATATTCCAGCACGCGCACGCGCGTCCCGCCGCTGTCACCGGTCACGCGCTGCTGACGGTAACCGGAGAGTGTCCGGTAGACCCTCGTGCTGTCACGTGCTGCTATGAACGTTTATTTCGTTAATTACAAATAATAAATATGATGGAACGTTTACATTATTTCACGTTTCAAATTAATCATTTCCATTCATGCGAAAATGTAAATCAAATATCCATTTTCCAGCGATTTCATTTCATAAAGCATCTTTTTTTCATGATAAACAGGAATAGGAACTTAATTGTCTATCAGCCAAAAAAAAAAAAAAAATCACATTCTACAGTAAAACTGCTATAAATCAAACACAAATACATTCATATTCATTCACTATTGTTCATCTGTACCTGCAGTGGAAACAATGATCAGTGTCGTGAGATTATGTAAGTGTGTGTGTTTTCAGGAAACACCTGCATCCAGATTCTCCCTAAACCAACACACTCTCACACACACACACACACACACACTCACACACACACACACACTTACACACACACTTACACACACACACTCACACACACACACTCTCACACACACACTCTCTCACACACACACTCACACGGTGTGATGAAGCATGTGACTGTCACGCGCCTCTACACTAAAATCATTATCATAAACACACACTCTGTAAAACACCACAGAAATACTGTGAATTATATTCAGAGCAAAACTCAAATAAATCCGCGACATTCTGTGAATGAATCCTGTCAGTGCGCGTGCGTGCGTGCGCGCTACCGGTGATAAATTTGAATACATTTGACTGGATTTGTTTCTCTTTGATCTAAAGATCTAAAATGCGTGTGAATTTCTTTACATTTATATACACAATAACTTAACTGTTTTTCACATTTTTTTCACCTCCAATTTTTGATTTATTTTCAGAAAGTTTTGGAATATTTTTCCTCTCCCCAAATTTGTCACTACCGAAACACAATAATACATATTTTAATAAGAAGGGTCACATTGACCTATTAAGATTTTGATTACATCTACCTTGGAAATATAGTTTTTGCTGTTTAAAAAAAAAAAAAAAAAAGTTTTCACAGGTAAATCAATAACAATTACAATTTTATCAATATTTCAAGTGTAATTTATGAGATTTGTTGTATTTTGAATCCAATCTTTCTTTGTAAAAGTCATAAAGTTTATCAAACTGATTTCAAAGTGAAGGATTCATTAGTTTGAATAAACATTGAACCAAACACTATAATAACATCTTAGTTGATCATTCAATATACTTTATTTTTGACAAAACATCCCATGTTTCGGTCGTGACTGCACATTTCTGGTAGTGACAGTAATGTGTCGGTAGTGACCACATCACATGACAGGATTTTAGGTCGCATAATAAAACACTAATGATTTGCATAACTGTACTAAAATGTTGTTTATTTCCCCCAAATAAATGATCATGTGTTCCCCTTTGTCACTACCGAAACAATGATGTCACTACTGAAACAGTCACGACCGAAACATGTGGTGAAGTTTCGGTAGTGACAATTTTAGATATTTTTGAGCTGCTCAAAGATGCTAATCAGCACATGATTAGCTAGCACAGTTCTGAACAGTTTTACACACATAAACACTAAATTTTATGGAATAACACCCAAAAAAGTTTGCTTAATTGCAGAAAAAGGTGTTTGTTAGTGACGTTCCTTAAAGTTCCACACAGATTTTCAGACGTTTGAACACATTTAACTCAGAATGATGGATCTATCTACTGTGAAAGAGGCTATGAGAGGGAGGAACAGGAATATTTCCTGGTCAGAAATGTGGAAGTGTGTTTAAATCAGTCTCAGACAATGAAAAACACACACTGTTTCGGTAGTGACATCAACACGAGGGACACTTTTTTACATAAAGTTTCATGATTTAAAAATAAAATATATATATATTTTTAAACTTAAGTTTAAAAGAAAAAATCAAAAATATATTTTTAAAAACAACAATGGAAAATAAATGACAAATTATTTCAATATCATATTAAGTTGTAGTTTAGGGGTTATGATTCGGGACAGACACCTCCCAATTGAAAGTACCCAATAAATGATGATTTTATATATATTAATCTTACTGATATTTTAAATATTATTGTGGGATTCAGATAATAGAAGGATCTAAACATCTAAAATTGGAATACTTAAGTGCTTTTTAAACGTGTGTTTGGTTGTGGGACAGCAGCAGAATGGCCCGTATATTTGTGCTGATCATTCAGTATGTTGTTACATGACTGTATCTGTGTGTCTCAAAGTGTAAATATCTTTGTGTGTGTTTAAGGTTCCGCCCCGGTGTCCGGTTCGCTTTCGTGACGTCACTCGCTGGACTCTCGGCTGCGCGAGGAGAGGACAGGACGGGGTGGGGGGCGCGCGCACACTCCGCGGCCAGCGGCGACTTTTTCCTCTATATTTTTAATTTTCTTCTCCCTAAAAACATCCTCATCGGCCCCGAAACACGCCGGACGGGCGTTCCAGCGGCTGGAGAGCAGCGTCACCGACGGGATTGCGGGCGATCAGCCGCGCGCGGCCTCCGCTGGAAAGTTTCTCACCGGCGCTCGTGACAGCAGCTAAAGGACACCGGCGGGAATCTCGCGCGGCTCCGGGATTTAACGAGAGGGAGACTCGCCCGTCAGCCGCACAAAGAGTAGAGAAAAGACGTGTAAAACTGTCAAAGTTTGTGTGTAAATATAAATAGAGTGAAAGTCAGAAACTGAGAGTCGCAGCGCCCCCGCCCGCGTCCTCCGGTAAACTCACGGTGAAGCCTCTCATCCGGATCTCAACGGTTCTCGGTGAAGGTGAGTCATTTTCCCTCAAAGCTCAATACACTCATCTGTCAATCATCATGTACAGATTAACCCTGTGAAGTCTGACACATAAAATAATAGTCAAAAAAATCTAATGTTGAGTGTCATATTTGATCCATCAGTCTGTTATGGCTCATATTAATCTGATATAGTGAGAATATGGAGGAAAAAACAGCTCAGTTTAATTCAGAGGCTCAAACTGAGCAAAAATATGCAGTTTGGTGCACATGCTCATATTTATATGATGAAATTCTGATGCTTGTAATGATGTGTTTATTACAGTACAGCAGATACTGACATAAAATGCATATAAAATCAATATCTGCCAATAATGTTTTAGTAAGATGATATTTAAATGCTTAGTTTTATGATCAAAGCTTATGATGATTGAGAGATGAACACATAAACCTTCCTCAGAAGCCTGATGATCATATTCATGATTTTAAATAATAATAAATAAATAATAATGGATAATCAAGTAAAGCTGCTTCAGTCCAGTTGAAATATGACTAACAATATCAAAGTTATTCTTACGTTTACTTGATAAAACAGTCTAAACCATCAATCAGAAGGACTGCAGGAGATTGTGAGCGACGGGTTTATCAGCAAAGCTTTGATCATTTAGAGCTGTTTGTGTATCAAATATGATAAAGAAGCGTTATAGGGTATGAGTATATATGAATTAATTGAGTTTTAATGATTAAAGCATTTACTCCTGCATTTATTAAATCATCCTATAATGAGTAATCACAGTATAATTATGAGCAACAGAGAGACACAAACATGTCTGAACAGATTAGAGCTGTGTGTGTGTGTGTGTGTGTGTGTGTGTTCATTGTGACAGCTGGAGCAGCTAAACAGCAAACACACATGACATTCCTCCCTGCCCTTTAAACACCCTCTGACTGCGTGTGTGTGTGTGTGTGTGTGTGTGTGTGTGTGTGTGTGTGTGTGAGTGAGTGAGTGTGTGTGTGTGTGTGTGTGTGTGTGTGTGTGTAACAGTGAATAACTGAAGTGTTTGAGTTGATGTGAAGAATTCAAAGTCTGATTGATCCAGTGCTCTTCTATTGATCTGACAGTGTAATCTTTAAAGGATTAGTTCACTTCTGAACTAAAATTTCCTGATAATTTACTCACCCCCATGTCATCCAAGATGTTCATGTCTTTCTTTCTTCAGTGGAAAAGAAATGAAGGTTTTTTGAGGAAAACATTCCAGGATTATTCTCCATATAGTGGACTTCACTGGGGTTCAACGGGTTGAAGGTCCAAATGTCAGTTTCAGTGCAGCTTCAAAGAGCTCTACACGATCCCAGACGAGGAATAAGAGTCTTATCTAGAGAAACCATCGGACATTTTCAAAAAAAAAAAACATTATATACTTTTGAACCACAAATGCTCGTCTTGCACTGCTCTGTGATGCTCCACGCATTACGTAATCATGTTGGAAAGGTCACGCGTGACGTAGGCGGAAGTACTGCAGTAGAGCGAAAAACTTAATCTCATTTTCTCCTCCAACTTCAAAATCGTCGAACATCGTTGTTTTACCTTTTTTTTGTAAAGGCTCTTTGACTTAGTCTTTACACGTTCACTTTGTAAACACTGGATCGGTACTTCCTCCTACGTCACGCATGACCTTTCTAACATGATTACGTAATGCGTGGAGCATCACAGAGCAGTGCAAGACGAGCATTTGTGGTTCAAAAGTATATAAATTTAATTTTTTTTAGTAAATGTCCGATGGTTTCTCTAGATAAGACTCTTATTCCTCGTCTGGGATCATGTAGAGCTCTTTGAAGCTGCACTGAAACTGACATTTGGACCTTCAACCCGTTGAACCCCAGTGAAGTCCACTATATGGAGAAAAATCCTGGAATGTTTTCCTCAAAAACCTTCATTTCTTTTCCACTGAAGAAAGAAAGACATGAACATCTTGGATGACATGGAGGAGAGTAAATTATCAGGAAATTTGAATTCTGAAGTGAACTAATCCTTTAAATACTCAAAGTGTAATAAATATATATCAGGAGTCACATGACGCTAACAGAACAGATTCGGTCTGTTCTTCTGCTCATTCAGAGAGTCATGTGAGATCTGAACGAAATCTCAGGCCTGTGAACGTTTTTTTTTTAAATAATCAGTGTGTGATTTATGTGACTGACATGTACAAGAGTTTAAAACAGCACTGTTGGCATGGCAACACACACAGCTGGAATGCGTTAAAGCGCACACACACACACACACAAACAGAGGGAAGTGAGCGGAGAACACACAACTGGAAAGAGTTTCTCGCTCTCCTGTCTTTCTGTCTTTGTGGATTTATATACGTATGGATATAAAAACACGGCGTACACAATAAACAAACTGTCGGTAATGAACATTGTATTTACTGTACAGTACACTAGTCTTCCATTCTCAGAGGAACATTTCTCAACCCTGACATCTGATTGGTCTGGAGAAACTTTGTGTACTGTGTCTGATCTCTGATTGGCTGTTGTTTTGTCTTTCAGCATGGCCGCCTCAGTGAAGGTAGCAGTGAGAGTTCGTCCCTTCAGTTCCCGCGAAAACAACCGAGATGCTAAATGTGTCATACAGATGCAGGGAAACACCACCTGTGAGCACACACACACGCACACACATACCCACAATACAGTTATTATTATTTATTATTATTAATGTACAGTTGTAAGCACATATGTGTTGCTCCTCTCAGGCATCTGGAACCCCAAACAGCCCAAAGAAGCCGCCAAGAACTTCAGCTTTGACTATTCCTACTGGTCTCACAGCACGGTACGATCCTGCGCTGCGTTTGCTGCTGTCGCCTGTGCTCCGCGGCTCTGAACTCACTGTTGTGTGTGTGTGTGTGCAGGAGGATGACCCAGCGTTCGCGTCCCAGCGGCAGGTGTATCTGGACATCGGGGAGGAGATGCTTCTTCACGCCTTCGAGGGCTACAACGTCTGTATATTCGCCTACGGTCAGACCGGAGCGGGAAAATCCTACACAATGATGGGGAAACAAGAGCCTGGACAACAAGGCATCATCCCTCAGGTACACACACATTCACACACACACACACACAGACAAGTCTTCTCATACGTGTGTTTAATGATCATGTGTCCATCTCTCTGCAGATGTGTGAAGATCTGTTCAAACGCACCAGTGAGAATGCCGACCCAGAGCTGTCCTACTCTGTAGAGGTGCTGCTTTACGATATGAGTTTTTGACGGCTGATGCTGATATCTGAGAGCAGGATGGCCGATATAAAGCCAATATATTTGATATCACAATATATAGCCTGTTAACTGAATGTGATGTTGACACTGCAGTGTGTTGATGTGTGTGTTCAGGTGTCCTTTATGGAGATCTACTGTGAGCGAGTGCGAGATCTGCTGAACCCTAAGAGTAAAGGTGCGCTGCGAGTCCGAGAGCATCCCATCATGGGGCCGTACGTCGAGGACCTGTCCAAACTCGCTGTGACCTCCTACGAGGACATCAGAGACCTCATGGACTCGGGGAACAAGGCCCGGTACGTTATCCATATTAACATCCGTGTTACTCTTGTATTCTGATTAAATGTTCCTCATCGTGACTTTGATTGATTGATCAGGACGGTGGCAGCGACGAACATGAATGAGACGAGCAGTCGATCACACGCCGTCTTCACTATCGTCTTCACTCAGCGCCGCCGAGATCAGCTGACCAGCCTCGACACTGAGAAGGTGTGTGTTTGTTTCAGTAAAGTGTGTGTTGGTGCATTTAGGTCATGTCAGAAAGATCACTTTTATTATTATTATTAATACTTTGTTGACAGTACAAAATATGATATTATTGTATATTTATGATAGAAAAGATTTAGTTTACAGTGGCTTCAAGTTTCTGTATATTTAATTTAATATAATGTTCATTTTATTTCAGTTGACGAACATGTTTTTTGTGGTTTTAGTTAACTATAATAATACACCTGACGGTGTGATTGCGTGTGATTTCTGTGCGTCACGTTCTCTGGCATGTGCGCGTGATTTCTGTGCATCACGTGTTCTCTGGCGTGTAATTTCTGTGCGTCACGTGTTCTCTGGCGTGTGAGTGTGATTTCTGTGTGTCACGTGTTCTCTGGCGTGTGAGTGTGATTTCTGTGCGTCATGTGTTCTCTGGCGTGTGAGTGTGATTTCTGTGTGTCACGTGTTCTCTGGCGTGTGAGTGTGATTTCTGTGCATCACATGTTCTCTGGCGTGTGACTGATTTCTGTGCATCACGTGTTCTCTGGCGTGTAATTTCTGTGTGTCACGTGTTCTCTGCAGTGTGTGTGAGATTTCTGTGTGCCACGTGTTCTCTGGTGTGTGTGTGTAATTTCTCTGCGTCACATGTTCTCTGGCATGTGCGTGTGATTTTCTGTGTGTCACGTGTTCTCTGACGTGTGATTTCTGTGTGTCACGTGTTCTCTGGCGTGTGATTTTTGTGCGTCACGTGTTCTCTGACGTGTGATTTCTGTGCGTCATATGTTCTCTGGCGTGTGAGTGATTTCTGTGCGTCATGTGTTCTCTGGCATGTGAGTGTGATTTCTGTGTATCACATGTTCTCTGGCGTGTGAGTGATTTCTGTGCATCACGTGTTCTCTGCCATGTGTGTGAGATTTCTGTGTGTCACGTGTTCTCTGGCGTGTGAGTGATTTCTGTGTGTCACGTGTTCTCTGGCGTGTGAGTGTGATTTCTGTGCATCACGTGTTCTCTGCCGTGTGTGTGAGATTTCTGTGTCACGTGTTCTCTGGTGTGTGATTTCTGTGCGCCACGTGTTCTCTGGTGTGTGATTTCTGTGCGTCACATGTTCTCTGGCATGTGCGTGTGATTTCTGTGTGTCACGTGTTCTCTGATGTGTGATTTCTGTGTGTCACGTGTTCTCTGCCGTGTGATTTTTGTGCGTGACGTGTTCTCTGGTGTGTGATTTCTGTGTATCACGTGTTCTCTGGCGTGTGATTTCTGTGCGTCATGTGTTCTCTGGCGTGTGATTTCTGTGTGTCACGTGTTCTCTGGCATGTGATTTTTGTGCGTGACGTGTACTCTGGCGTGTGATTTCTGTGTGTCATGTGTTTTCTGCTGTGTGTGTGATTTCTGTGCACCACGTGTTCTCTGGCGTATGATTTTTGTGCGTCATGTGTTCTCTGGCGTGTGATTTCTGTGCGTCACGTGTTCTCTGGCGTGTGATTTCTGTGTGTCACGTGTTCTCTGGCATGTGATTTTTGTGCGTGACGTGTACTCTGGCGTGTGATTTCTGTGCGTAATGTGTTCTCTGGTGTGTGATTTCTGTGTATCACGTGTTCTCTGGCGTGTGATTTCTGTGTGTCATGTGTTTTCTGCTGTGTGTGTGATTTCTGTGCACCACGTGTTCTCTGGCGTGTGATTTTTTTGCGTCACGTGTTCTCTGGCGTGTGATTTCTGTGTATCACGTGTTCTCTGGCGTGTGATTTCTGTGTGTCATGTGTTTTCTGCTGTGTGTGTGATTTCTGTGCACCACGTGTTCTCTGGCGTGTGATTTTTTTGCGTCACGTGTTCTCTGGCGTGTGATTTCTGTGTGTCACGTGTTCTCTGGCGTGTGATTTCTGTGCATCACATGTTCTCTGGCGTGTGATTTCTGTGCGTCATGTGTTTTCTGCCGTGTGCAGGTCAGTAAGGTGAGTCTGGTGGATTTGGCGGGAAGCGAGCGGGCAGATTCATCCGGAGCCAAAGGCCTGAGATTAAAGGTACCGCACTGATGTTTCCATCCGTAATGAAGAGGCAGTGTCTCCTTTGCTCACTCACACAAACTCTGTCTGTCCTTCAGGAAGGCGCTAACATTAATAAATCTCTCACCACTCTGGGGAAGGTCATCTCCGCCCTGGCTGAAATGGTGAGTTGATTCATATAATGATTCATCTGTCATCATCTACTGCTGCTAACCTGTATGAATGCCTGAGAAATATAGAAGTGCTCCATCTTCAGCAAAATGTTCACGCTGCTGTTAATAAAAACAATGAAAGTACATGGGATCAAAGCACATGAAATGACTTTTTTGTTTTGTCATTCATTGTCATTGTGTGGTAAAGGGCAGCGTGAACTTCCTGCTGAACATCTCCAGAAAAAAGAAACTCATACGGGCTTGTAATGAGAAGAATGTTGTGTCATAGAGAAGCTACTGATGTATTTCTGTACCATTTGAAGTCTTAGTCTCTTAAATGACTGTGAGTGTGTGTGTGTTTATATGTGACAAACAGCAAACCAGCAAAAGAAAGAAAAGTGAGTTCATTCCATACAGAGACTCAGTGCTCACCTGGATCCTGAAGGAGAACCTGGGTAAGACACACATACACACACACACACACACACACAAACACACACACTCACCAACAAAGAAACAGTACTGGTTATGAAACGTGTGTGTGTGTGTTTCAGGTGGTAATTCTCGTACTGCTATGATCGCTGCTCTCAGTCCTGCAGATATTAACTATGAGGAAACGCTCAGCACACTCAGGTACATCAATCAATCAGCCAATCATTTAATGGATGAACCACCCATCACTGCGACTGTCACAGCTTGCGTGTGTGTGTGTGTGTGTGTGTGTGAAGATATGCTGACCGTGCAAAGCAGATCCGCTGTAATGCTGTAATTAATGAAGATCCAAACGCTCGTCTGATCCGAGAGCTAAAGGAGGAAGTGAACAGACTCAGAGACCTGCTGCTGTCACAAGGGCTGAGCCGACTGATGGCCGCTCCAGGTACACACACACTCTCACAACACACACACACACACGCACAAACATGTTTAAAATGTCTCTCTGTCTTTCAGCTGCTGAAGTCAATAATAACGGTGTTGGCGTCACACTTATGCCTGCTGATCCTGCCTCTAATGGAGCCCCGCCCACCTCTGCACCTGTCACAGGAGAAGGCCCCGCCTCTGAGAGTGACCCCGCCCCACTGGATGGCCACAGCCAATTAGAAGAGTTTCAAGGCGAGATGATTACCAATGAGGAAGCAGTGGAGAGACTGAAGGTATGAGAGGGCGGGGTTATGATGGTGGGCGGAGCATGAATTGATCACCCTGACCAGTCAGCATCCTGCGCTTACTAAACCATTAATGTGTGTGTGTGTGTGTGTGTGTGTGTGTGCAGGAAACAGAGAAGATCATCGCTGAGCTGAATGAGACATGGGAGGAGAAACTGAGGAAGACAGAGTCTATACGACTGGAAAGGTAAAGCGCACTGGTCTTACTGTGTCAGGTGAGTGTGAGCAGTGATACTGGACACACACAGTAACGTGATCATGTGATCCGTGTGTTTCCATGTGCAGGGAGTCGATTCTGGCAGAGATGGGTGTGTCCATTAAAGAGGATGGAGGAACTGTTGGAGTGTTTTCACCTAAAGGGGTCAGTACACACACACACACACACACACACAACTGTATAATACGTAAACACACAGTGTACAGATACTCACGTGTGTGTGTTTCAGACTCCTCATCTGGTGAATCTAAACGAGGATCCGCTGATGTCCGAGTGTCTGCTGTACTACATCAAAGAGGGTGTGACCAGGTGACTGAATCAAAACCATCATGATCTGGTTCAGACTGAATCAAAACCATCATGATCTGGTTCAGACTGAATCAAAACCATCATCATCTGGTTCAGACGGAGCTGTAGGAGTTTGTGAGATTGTAACAAACACCAGATCACTTTGAAAATAAATTGTGTAAAACTAAAAAATGTTTTCTAATTTAAATTCTCTGATCTGATGATTGATTGTTTATGGATCATCTGTGCTGATATATTCATCAGTGTGTGTGTGTGTGTGTGTGTGTGTGTCTTTCTAGGGTTGGTCAGAAGGACGTGGACATTAAGCTCAGTGGTCAGTTTATTAAAGAGCAGCACTGTGTGTTTTACAGCTACATCAACCACAACGGAGAAGGTAAGAGTGTGAGTGTGTGAGTGTGTGTGTGTGTGAGTGTGTGTGAGTGTGTGAGTGAGTGAGTGAGTGTGTGAGTGAGTGAGTGAGTGTGTGAGTGAGTGAGTGTGTGTGAGTGTGTGAGTGAGTGAGTGAGTGTGTGAGTGTGAGTGAGTGAGTGAGTGTGTGTGAGTGTGTGAGTGAGTGAGTGAGTGTGTGTGTGTGTGAGTGTGTGAGTGAGTGTGTATGAGTGTGTGAGTGTGTGAGTGAGTGAGTGAGTGTGTGTGAGTGTGTGTGCGTGTGTGAGTGTGTGTGTGTGTGTGAGTGAGTGAGTGAGTGTGTGTGAGTGTGTGAGTGTGTGAGTGAGTGAGTGAGTGTGTGTGAGTGTGTGTGCGTGTGTGAGTGTGTGTGTGTGTGTGTGTGGTATGTAGGGCTGCACAGTAAGCTGGTGGTATCAGCACCTGCAATAGTGACTCATCCACACCATAACAGAGGAAAGGCGATACTGTAAATTCCATTTTTATTGGATTTAATTGGATTCTGTGATTTCATCCGCGTTTTCAGCATCATGAAATCACACTGAAGGCAGAATATATAGATGTGTGTGCGCGTGTTTGTGTATTTGTGTCAGTAACACACACTCATGTACTGTGCTGGTTTTCTCTCTGACGGTGGAACAGTCGCTGGGATTTGACACAGGTATCATCTGAACGATCATCATTCATGAGCTCCTCCCATCTGTCCTTCCTCCTCATGCTCCTCCTGTTATAAATGTCACTTCTGCTCGTCTTTCACTCGTACAAACGGTCTTTCTGTGTGTCAGTCGCGTTTCTCTGTGCTGTTTATGTGCTTCATTGGCATGATGTGAAACCAAACCACTGGAGCGCTCCGACATCCACTGTGACTCATTTCAAATGATGTTATTTGCATGTGAATGAATCCTTGACCAATGAAAGCTGCTCGACCTCATTTGATCATTTCCCTTATTTTAACTCATGTTGTGTTTGGGTCATTTTGACCCAGAAAGTATGCTCTTTTTTTAGTGCTAGTAGGATAATATAATATAATATATGTTTATAAATGTTTGGTGATAATATAGCGTAATGAGAGATTTATAAGCATTTAAAAAGGCGAGTCATTTTTGACCCTGGAACATGAAATTAGGTAGTGAAAGTGTTAAACTTGATGGACACTTTGATAACAAGTGCGGCCTAACATGATCTGGGGTCTCCTTCGGTCAGCTGTGAGCCCCGCCCCTCTTAGGGAGGAGCCCCGCTCTCCTCATTAGCATACTGTATCCACCATCACACTGTGCTCATGCAGATCCCTCACTTCCTGTGTGTCTGTAGTGGACGTGACTCTGGAGCCGCTGGAGGGAGCGGAGACGTACGTGAACGGCAAGCAGATCAGCGAGTGTGTGCGGCTCAGACAGGGTGAGTGTGTTTGCTTGAACGTGAGCCCGCCGTCCTCGTGATCACATGACCCTGAGCTCAACCTCTCGTGTCGCAGGCAACCGCATCGTGATGGGCAAGAACCACGTGTTCCGATTCAACCACCCGGAGCAGGCGCGTCTGGAGCGAGAGCGCAGCAGCTGTCTGGAGCAGCAGGGGGAGCCGGCGGACTGGAACTACGCTCAGAGAGAACTGCTGGAGAAGCAGGGCATCGACATCAAACTGGAGATGGAGAGGAGGTCAGACACTTTTCTTCTCTATTGTGACGCATATCTGAGTAAAACAGCTTCCCAAACAAGAACAAATGTAGGGCGGGGCTTGATTTTGTCTGTGGGGAATTGATTGGATGGTTGTGGTTTGCTATTGGTGGATCTCATGTGAGTGACAGGTTGCCCCGCCCTCGTCATCAGAGAAGAGAAGAGATGCTGCAAGAGGGAGGAGAAGATATTCTGATTCAGGATTACCAGAAACATGAATTTAACACAATAATGATGATGTGCAGCGATAAATCATTTATGATAAACACTGCAATATTCCATAAAAATACAAGAATTTAGATCTCATGGTGACTAACAGAACACTACATTTTTACAATATTTAAAAAAACAACAACTGCATTCTGTTTATTATTATGAGATTTTTTTTTTACAATTTTCCGTTTGTTAACTTAATTATATCAGTTAACATGAATTAACAATGTGCAAAACTTCTAAAGCATTTATTAAACAACATTTAACCCTCTGCCGCTGCTCACATGGCGGTCAAAACTCTTATTTCAGTTAAATGAATCTACTATATTTTAGTTTGATCATGTTTTTTATTTAATATTTTGCTACTAAATTATATTATGGAATAATTACGATCCATTTATTACCCGTTAACTCTTTCCCCACTAGAGTATTTTTTTCAAAAGTTGCCAGCCACTGCCAGCTTTTTTGTTAATTTTCACAAAACTTCCATGGCCTCCAGAATATTTTGTTATATGAATATATGAATGTGCAATATATTAAAAGAAAGAACAGAAGAAAAAAAAACTTTTTATTCCTTCTTCATGCATTTTTTTTTTATCAGCATATGAATGTGGGTGTTTCATTGAAAAAGCAACTTTTTTGACAAAAAGCTGAGAATTTTTTTCATAGACTGCACCGTGCGTCAGCAATGCTTCTATCGCTTCTTTGTCTGTGAAGATGCGCAATAGCGCCCCCTAACGTATAACAATGAAAATGCGGAAAGCTGGAAAATTCCGTCAATGGCAGGGAAAGATTTAACCACTTTTTAAGCATAGACCTTAAACTGTCATAAATCTAAAATGTTTTGGAGCACAGGCTGAAGTTTGGTCTCTTTTTAAAGAAGACAGATTATTGTTGAAGTGAAGAAAGTTTTTTTTTTTTTTCAAGACTATAACTGAAAAAAAAGGCACAAAAATACTATTTTTCAAAACATGTTTTACTCTAAAACTGTGAAAATCAAAGCCATACATCTAAACAAGTTACACTCCAAATTTGAGGTTAATATCTCAAAAAATGAGCTTTCAGTCAGAGTTTGTTTGGGTGCAGTACCAAACGCTCCCACTAGATGAGATTCGCTTCCCATTCGTTTTCAATGCAGTTCATTTTTGATGGCGAACAATACAAGTGTGACCTTTTCGAATCATGTCCATGATTTTTTTTGTGTTCACACATCAAGTGCCAAAATCTTTACCAAGTTTCGTACCATTCTAATGAAGTTAAAAAAACAAAGCGTAAAATGTTTCAGTCAAAAATGACCGAACAGCACCAGAGGGTTAATAAAGGGTTAGGTTAGTGTTTTACTGGTTTTACTATGTCAGAAGTTAGTTCAGTAGGTGGACGTGTGCTGACTCCATCTGTGTTTGTCTCAGGCTACAGGATGTGGAGACTCAGTATCGGCGCGAGAAAGAGGAAGCAGATCTACTGCTGGAGCAACAGAGACTGGTGAGAGACACAATCACCTTTAACCCGCTGTGATGGTCAGCTACTGCTGGCTCTAAACCACCAGACACGATTCATTTGTGTGTGTGTGTGTGTGTGTGTGTGTGTTCAGTACGCAGATTCAGACAGTGGCGATGATTCTGATAAACGCTCATGTGAAGAGAGCTGGAGACTCATTTCCTCCCTGAGAGAGAAACTACCAGCTAACAAGGTATCACACACACACAAACTCATACTCACACTAACCTAAGCCTAAAATATAAAAATAAAAACTTAACGAATGTTCCTGCACAGACGTCACATGTTCATCATTCATGTTTCCTAACCGTGTGACTGTTTCAGGTTCAGTCCATCGTGAAGCGCTGTGGTTTACCCAGCAGCGGCAAACGGCGCGAGCCGCTCCGCGTCTACCAGATCCCGCAGCGCAGGAGGATCAGCAAAGACCCCGAGCAGGTGACCATGAGCGACCTGAAGCTGCAGGCGGTGAAGGAGATCTGCTACGAGGTGGCGCTCGGAGACTTCAGACACTCGCGCCGCGAGATGGAGGCGCTGGCCATCGTGAAGATGAAGGAGCTGAGCCGCATGTATGGCAAACGGGACGCGGCGGAGAAGGACGCGTGGAGGGAGGTGGCGCAGGACGTGTGGGACACGGTGGGCATCGGAGATGGGCGGCCGCAGGAGACGGACGCCTGCGCAGATGGAGAGAACGGAAGGAGCGGCGTGTACGACCTGAAAGCACACATCGACAAACTGACGGACATTTTACAAGAGGTCAAAGAGCAGAACAACATGAAGGACGAGGAGATCAAAGCCCTCAGAGACCGAATGATGAAGATGGAGAGCATCATACCAGGAGTGCAGGTACACACACACACACACACACTGACTCACACACACTCTCTCACATACACTCACACACACAAACGCTCACATACACACAAAGTGTTCAGTAATTGTGTTTGTGTTCGTGTAGGACGATGATGAATCAGAGGATCTGAGCACAGACGGCGATCAGGGGCGGGGCGATGAGGAGGATGGGCGTGGCTCTCTGGAGCTCCTCCCCAAAGAAGAGCGCGTGTCACGGCTGATGGAAGAAGACCCCGCCTTCCGGAGGGGCCGCCTTCGCTGGCTCAAACAGGAGCAGACACGCCTGCACAACCTGCAGCAGCAGCAGATCACCAAGCGGCTGCGCAGAGGGGGCGGGGCCATGGGTGGGGAGGGCGTGGTCCACCTTCCCGGAACGGGACGCTTCATTCCCCCGCAGGACTGCAAGCTGAAATTCCCCTTCAAGAGCAACCCGCAGCACCGGCTCTCCTGGGGACCGAACATGTCCGTCGTGGCAGACGAGCGCAACGAGGACCGAGGCCCCGTCCCCGGCATGCCCTTACTTCCTCTACCGTTCCAAATGCCGGTCGTCATGCGCGCGCCCTCCCCCAGTCGGCCCTGGCAACCTCGCCACTACAGCAATGGTAACTATGGAAACGGCAATCACGTTCCCCAGCAACAGCATTGGCGCTACAGGCGAAACTCGCTGGACGGCTCCACCATGCCAAGCAACCAGGGTTACTACAGCAACGGGCACCACAACAACAACGGCTCGCAGCAGACAGGTCGCGGTCGCTATCGGCAACAGTCGCCGGGCCCTTGCGTACGTGGGGAGGGGGCGTACGCGCAAACGTACGTCAATCACCAACGACCCGCTGCCCAGACCTACCAGACTCTACCGCACGCGTTCACTGATCAACAGCACGGCAAACACCAAAAACCGCAGGGCTACGTCACCCCGCCGCGCATGAGACGGCAGTACAGCGCCCCCGACCTGAAGAGTAAAGAAACGCCCGTCTGACGTCTGCGCGTTCGTTCTGTTCTTGTGATGTCATGAAATACAAGCAGTGTTGTTTTGATGGGTTAGTAGGTTAGTTAACAGTCTTATAGAACGAGTTCATTCTGCCCAAGAACCGCCCACTTCAGACAGGAAGAGAGCGTCAGGAACGCAACCGGAACCATCACTATAACGATAAAGTATTAATAAAAAAGTTTTAATCAGTTCCAATTCTTCAAGAATAGCAAAGTCCACAGCACAACTATACAAATAACAACATAAATGAACAATATCACTTTCAGAATGATTATTTCCCGATAAAACATTGACAGCCAATCAGAATCCATCCTTAAGAACTCGAGCATTTAAAGCAGCAGTCGACAAAACTTATAATCACAGAACATTATGGTGTGAACGCTGATATATATCGTTATGGTTATCGATCTAGGTATCATCAGGCCTCGAGTTTTATTCTCACTGACTCTTGATCATCCAATCAGATTAAAGCTTGTGATTTCTGGAAAGCTCTCGTGATTTTAAGTGCAATATGCATGTGTGGGCGGTCCGAGACTAGTTAACCCAAACTGACCCAAACTCTGGTAACGCACAGTCTCCACGTCACTACTCAACTGTTTTTGGTGTTGTTCAGTATCACGTACCTCTCAGAAATGACTCTGCCCCGGATTGGTTGTGCATCAGATTTGCACTAGTTTTGGGTGTTTGTATGTTTAGCCTCAATGTGCCTTAAGAGACGCCAATAACCTCAGAGATCACTGACAGAAACGCCGTGAGAGTGTGTGTGTGTGTGTGTTTGTGTGTTTGTCTGAGATCTGAGATGCAGCAGGAGGAACTTCTGATTCATGGTTCTTTTGAACCGGTTCTTGTTAATGATTCATCTGACTGATTCACACCAGAACAGCTCAAACACCTTGAAGGAACGTTCTGGCTTCATATAGATGCTGTCCATCACCAGCTTGAATCATTTTGACTCACACTACAGTTTTTCATTTATTTTATATTTTCAATTTATGTTTTTTTAAAGCCAAACTTTAGTGGAATAAACTGAGCCAGATGATAATTGTTAAACAACACAAGACTTCATCACATCACACTCATCCACCTGCAGCAGTAGATCCACCTCATTTAGACACTTTACAGCTCAAATAATGAACATTTAACCAGAAATGATTAAACTGAAAAGCAAACAAACTTCTGGGAAAATCACAGAATGACTCAAATCAAGAACCGGTTTATTGAAACGAACCAGCCTAACAAACTGATTCATTGAATTGATTCAGATTAGTGGAAAGAAATGAGAAGAGCAGCAGTGAGGAAAGCAATAGTGTGTAGGGCTGGAATGAGTTTACACTGATGATTGACAGCTGTCAATCACTGATGATGATGATGATGATGATGAGGAAAGTGATGTTTAGAGTTCAAAGGTCAATGAAATGGACATGTGGAGTGATGTAAGTTGTGTGAGTTTTTAGAGTTGATGTTTTTCAGGATTTCTGTGGATTATTTTTAAAGTTGCGAGTGAACATGCTGGTGACGGATGTTTTAAACTCAATCAGATGGCAGAAATATTTTTTGCTATTTATTTGGATTATGATTCCTGTGCCTTTGTGCCACAGACAGACGTTTGATCCGATTTGACATTATTTTGAGTGGCAAATCTGAATCGGTCCCGGCTTCAGTGGCGCATCATGCTGGATGCTCACTGGAGATTCCCACTGCAGGTTCCCACTGGAGAGTTTTACTGGAGATTCCCACTGGAGATTCTCTCTGGAGAGTGCCTCTGGAGATTCCCACTGGAGATTCTCACTAGAGATTCCCACTGGAGATTCCCTCTGGAGATTCCCACTGGAGAGTCTTACTTGAGATTCTCACTGGAGATTCCCTCTGGAGATTCTCACTAGAGATTCCCACTGGAGATTCTCTCTGGAGATTCCCTCTGGAGATTCTCTCTGGAGATTCTCTGGAGATTCCCACTGGAGAGTCTTACTTGAGGTTCCCACTAAGATTCTCTCTGGAGATTCTCTCTGGAGATTCCCTCTGGAGATTCCCACTGGAGATTCCCACTGTAGAGTCTTACTTGAGATTCCCACTGGAGATTCCCTCTGGAGATTCCCTCTGGAGATTCCCTCTGGAGATTTCCTCTGGAGATTCCCACTGTAGAGTCTTACTTGAGATTCCCACTGGAGATTCCCTCTGGAGATTCCCACTGGAGATTCTCTCTGGAGATTCCCTCTGGAGATTCCTCTGGAGATTCCCACTGGAGATTCTCACTGAAGATTCCCCCTGGAGATTCCCACAGGATATTCTTTCTGGAGATTCCCTCTGGAGATTCCCACTGGAGATTCTCTCTGGAGATTCCCACTGGAGATTCTCACTGAAGATTCCCCCTGGAGATTCCCACTGGATATTCTTATTGGAGATTCCCACTGGAGAGTCTTACTGGAGATTTCCTCTGGAGATTCCCACTGAAGATTCCCCCTGGAGATTCTCTCTGAAGATTCCCCCTGGAGATTCCCACTGGATATTCTTATTGGAGATTCCCACTGGAGAGTCTTACTGGAGATTCTCACTTTAGATTCCCTCTGGATATTTCCACTTTAGATTCCCACTGGAAATTCTCACTTGAGATTCCCACTGGAGAGTCTCACTGGAGATTCCCACTTTATATTACCACTTAAGATTTTCATTGCAGATTCCCACTGGATATTCCCACTTTAGATTACCACTGGAGATTCCTATTTGAGATACTCACTGGTGATTTCCACTCACTGGAGATTCCCACTGTATCCCGTCAGACAGAGCAAACGAGACGCGGGGGGCTGTTCTTGTTTTCGGTGATGTCATGGTAACTGCGTCGCAGGTGGGCGGGGTTATGCGAGATTACCTTTAGACATGACATCACTCAAGTAGCACAGGAGCATTTCTGACCGTGACCTTTAACACTTCAGGACAATCTTCTGACTGTGTGTGTGTTTTGATGATGATGATGATGATGATGATGTCTCTTATTTACCCTCGCAGACTGTTTCCTGCCGTAATATGATGTTTGTTTAGTTTCATCATGCCTTCTTTGGTTTGATTATGATTTAATTGATTAATGTGTGTTTGTGCCGTCACGTATGTTTATGGAGGAAATCCGCTGAGTTTATTTGCACAAACACACACATGCATTCTTCACTTGCGTGTGTTTTGTTTTTGTTTTTTTTGTTTTTTTTGAGGTTAACGTTCTGTTTCTGACATGATGAACCTCACGTGTCATTGGACACAAGCTGCCGCTTCTGTTTCTGCTCTTCTGTTGCTCTTTTATTCTGGATTTTGAGTTACTTTTTGAGTTTTAAAAATGTCTGTTTAAAAACTGCAAAATGTCATTAAAGGAAAATGTATAAAAATAACGTTGTTTCTGGTGTTCTTGTAGTTGTATCTCTTCAATGTCTGATTGAAGAAACTGCAGAATAATTCTGCTGTTGTTTATCATTATTTGGTGTTTCTTTAAGACGGGTATTTTTCTGAGCAATCTAGCTTAAAACAGTAAAAAAGATTAAACAATATCCATGACCACAGTGACATAAAGCTATCGAACAAGCACCTACAACACCAACATCATTTTGCAAAAGGTTTCACATGGGCAGCGCTCACATTTTCTTCAGAACATACAGATGCATTTTACAATAATAATAATTGCTTTAGATTTCAGTTGTTACAGAAATTAAAGTCTTTCCTAGAAAACGTGTTTTTGTACCCAAGGAAGAATAAGAGGCCAGGAGTTGATGTGGAAAAACATTGTGTACAAGTCATTGCATACATGCTCATATATGGAGAAGTGCTTGTGGTTTGTGTTTGATACTGAGGAAGAGAGATAGAGCTGTGAATCCAGCAGAACATATGATGCTCTCCATCCAGACGAGAGGAAACCGGCTTCATACGGACATCAGTGCTCAGAGGTACAGACTCAATAAACAATCATATATTCATTTATTATTTATTCTGAATCACATTTGTGTGGTGTGGTGAAGACAATACTATTGTTTGCTATCACTATTATTACTGTTTTTTACTCTTACATTTGAGTATCTTGCAAAGATGTCAATTATATTTTGCATAAAATACATGGAGCCTATTTTAGGGACCGTTAAGATATTTCTGTGTTGTGACATTATTCTCAAGAACATTCAAGTACTAATTCTAATTCTGTAGTAAATCTTCCTGTCATGATGTGTATTTAAAATTCTGCTTTACAAATGTACACTGATTCAAAAGTTTAGGGTAGGTAAGATTTTTTATGCTTTTGAAAGTTTCTTCTGCTCACCAAGACTGCATTTATTTGATCAAAAATCCAGTAAAAATTTTGAAGTATTTTTACAATGTAAATCAGCTGTTTTCTATGTGAATATATAGTAAAGTGTAATTTATTCCTGTGATCAAAGCTGAATTTTCAGCATCATTACTCCAGTCTTCAGTCACATGATCCTTCAGAAATCATTCTGATATGATGATTTGCTGCTCAAGAAACATTTATGATTATTATCAATGTTGAAAACAGTTGTGCTGCTTCATATTTTTGTAGAAACCATTATGAATAGAAAGTTCAAAAGATCTTAGAAAGATCTTTTGTAACACTATAAATGTCTTTACTGTCACTTTTTTTAAGTTATATTTATGGGCTTTTTGTGCCTTTATTTGGAGAGGACAGACAGGAAAGCATTGGGCAGGGGGGTGGGGGGCAGGATCAGCAAAGGACCTCGAGACGGGTCGCCGTGAACACATTTGTGCCATATGTCGCGCTAACCACTAGGCTATCGGTGCCGACTTTACTGTCACTTTTGATAAATTCAATGTGTCCTTGATGGATAGAAACGTTCATTTTCTTACTGACCCCAAACTTTTGAACAACAGTGTACTTCACATTAAAATAAAATAAAGATGACAATATAATCCATCTTTTTTATGTTACATTAATGAGAGTTTGGGGAGAAAATAAGGTCACTGAAAAAAATAGTGTCTTTAGTTTCTTTAAATAAAATATTTCTCTTTTGATTTTGTAGTGAAATTTACAGTGAAGTTCTTAAGCTGTTTTGTGAGATTGTCCCACAGTTCTGCTCAAAAATGCCTTGGCTTCTTCCAGTCTTCATCATGCGGCGCTTCATCTTCCTCATGATGCAGTGCGGAGTCGTCATGAGCGCCAGCTGTCCGAGAGACATGAACAAGGACCACCGGCCCCGCGTGAGCTGTGTGGGTCAGAACCTGATGGCTGTTCCTGACGGGATCCAGCCAGACACACAGGTTCTGGTTCTCACACAAAACCACTTCAGTTCTCTGTCCTGGTCCTCGTATTCTGGATTCACACAGCTGCACGAGCTGGACCTGAGCCACAATCACATCACCACGCTGGAACCGCCAGGTAAACAGAAGCACTGCAGTCATCTCACATGAGTCTCAGAGAAGATCTCAAACTCTATTTGTGTTTCTTTCAGGTCCAGTGCTTGAGAACCTGAGCGTGTTACGTTTGTCTGGTAACAGGTTAACTGGTTTGGGGGGATTGGCATTCCGCTGCGCTCCCAACCTGATGGAGATCTACTTGAACGGCAACCAGATTCGTTCCCTTCATGACGCCACCTTCGGCGAACTGCCACATCTGGAGGTCATTAATCTGTCTGAGAATAAGCTTCCCGCCCTGCCGTCTCGCCTCCTGGAGCGAGTGTCTTCCAGCGGCCTGAAGACATTCGATTTGGAGAATAACAGCGTCTCGCTGATGCCCGATGGGTTCTTCTCGTCTAAACCTGAGTTACCTTACGTTTACCTGTCCAACAACCGCTGGCTTTGCAGCTGCGCTGTAGGTTACCTCCACAGCTACCTGAATGACCAGGAACACAACGTATACAAGCATGACGGACCGAACGACATCATTCCCGCTGCCGAAACCGTTGTGTGTTCTGGACCGCCTCACCTATTCCAACGGCCCATCATTGAACTGGAGGAGAATGACTTCTGCCCTCCAGATCCACCCCTCTACCCCAGCGGAGACTGGGATTTCCAATCCCCCTCTACCAGAATCTTAGTAAAACCAAGTTCCACCCCTCAATCGCCGAATGCTCCACACGACACCACCACCATCACCCGTCTACACACTTCCACCAAAACCTGGACCTCCGCTGGGTCCTGGGTCACAGTTAAGGATGAAAAATGGTTTGATTTCTGGACCACTCCCTCGTTCAGTCTAGTCACTTTTCCAAAACTTGTAACAGATATTCCCACTCGAGACACCACCGAATCACTTGCCGACACACAACACACAACTTCTGAGTCGCCAACCACTGGACCCAGTACTGCCAGATCCCATGGTCAAAGTACTGGCCAGCTGGACCCGCACACCTCCAGGACAACGATCACGATCCACACCAAACCACCAACTGTTGGACCCGTTACTACCAGATCTCAACTTCAAAGTACCACCCGACCTGAACCACATACCTGGATCATGGTCCAAACTGAACTTCCAACCGCTGAACGGATCACTGCCCGAACAGAACCACCAACCAGCATTGGTCCGCACTGGGCAGATGCTCTTGATGCGGATGGAAGGATGCTTCCATGGTGCTGGTGGTTATTTGCTGGCTTCGTGTTGCTGTGTGTGCTGTCGGCGCTCACGTCCTGTTTTCTGTTTCTTTGGCTCCTGAGAAACTACCTTACCATCTACCGGCAGCTCAAGCGTCACGGCTTGGCTCGCGCGGCCAGCGATGGGGTCATCCTACGGGCGTACAGATGCACTGAAAACACCCAGACAAGGGAGAATGAGGGTGAGAGCGTGAGCTTTTTAGCCCTAGAACAGATCAAAGACGTCCAAGCCGTATTCCGGAGCGTTCTCTTTATCAACCAGAGGGAGGAGCAAGACGGAGCGAGTGAGACTGAAGGGAAAGATGTTTCTTCTAAAATAGAAGCGGTTTCTGTAGCAGACGAAGCGAGAGATAAGGAACAAGAGCCGATGATGAGCGGGGAAGTGTTCAGGAAGACGCTGTACAGGGTGATTAGCCGAGAAGAGGAAGCAGATGGATGGAGAGAGGAAGAGGAACGCTGGGTGCAGAGCAGAGAGGGAACGACTGCTCGCTACAGTCTGATCCTGAGGGAGGAGAGAGGACAACAGCAGTGGGTGGTTGGGGAATGGGAGCTGGCGGATGGGGGCGTGGCCTATCAGAGGTCCTGCTCTCTGATTGGCCAGCCCTCCACCGTCGCTCTGGAGTGAACCGCCATTGGACATCGTTTGGTCTCGTCCATTAACTCTAAAATATTGATTCCAAGCCAATAAATTGTCATGTTTTATTTGTGTAGAAACACATTGTTTCAGTGCAGCTACAGAAAAAAAATAAAGATTTTTGTTTTTAGCATAAAGTCACTTAATTTTGAAGCATTTTTCAGAAAGTAAGTCTTAATATCTCCAGGCATTTTGCTTCTCCAGTAAATGTATCTTGATTTAAGGATGTTTAGATATTTGTGCTGGAAAACAAGAAATCAGGCACTTTTATTAAATAGTTCATGTCCTGTAGCTTCATGTCATTGATGAATTTGCTGGAAAATTCCACAGAAATAGTTTATTATTAACGTCAGTTCAATAATTAAGCCTGTTAATGAAGCACAAACTACCCTGTTATTAATAATATCGCCTGAGCTAGTGTACGTGTATATAAATTACCTTCAAAACTCTTTATTTTTTTTAAAGAAAAATCTCATGCCTTTTTTCAGCATTCCATTGTCAAACATTCATACTGTTTTTAGGACATCTTTGGGCCAATTCCCAGTTTCATTTAGAGGTTTGGAATGAGCTCCCTCTTATATATATATAGCGCTTCAGCTGTCTCCATAAGTTTCATGCAGTAGGGAGTATTCACAGTAATAATCAATGAAGCAAACTTCATTAAATATGAGAAACTCAACTCTGCTGTAAAGCAGCTCTAAAAAGAGAATAGTGTGATTATCTATTTAACAATTTTTTTTTTTTTACCTTTTTCACTTGGTTCAGTTTCACACAGATCATTTTAAAGGTGGCATATGTATATCTGTAACAGTTTTGTAATATGATTGAAACGTATCCTGTCTGTCATTGGTCAGTCAAACATAGTCCCGCCCCCAAAACACATCTTACTAAATGAGCAAATGTAGAAGTGAAAACACTTCCACTGAAACATTTGGGATCTTTGAATAAAACAGTAACACATGAAACGCTTTGAAAGAAGTCATGTTTATTGGAACTTTGTATGACAAACATCTACAGAAACACCTTGAGGTTTTCATAACTGACAGATCGGTGAGAGATTCAGACAGTGGAGAACTGTGGTAACTGGTTCCCGAGGATGACCTGTCTCTCCACTCCCTGCTCCGTGATGACAGCCAGTCTCACCACTCCTCCGCTGGAGCCGTCTCTCTCCATGGCCAGAGCCAGCGCTGCACATGATGATAATAAGATGTTATGATAATAACATTTGTATGATTGGAATGACATGATGGTGTGTAATTAATGACAGAATTTTAATTTCTGGTTGAACTAACACTTTAACAGAGAAATTAATGGTTTTATTTATCAAGGACGCATTAAACTGATCAAAAGTGACAGTAAAGATTTATAATGTTACAAAAGATTCCGTTTCAAATAAATGCTGTTCTTTTGAACTTTCTATTCATCAAAGAATCCTGAAAAATAAAATTGATCAGATTTCACAAAATATGAACTGTTGATTCCAACACTGATAATCATAAATGTTTCTTGATCATCAAATCATCATCGTAGAATGATTTCTGAAGGATCATGTGACACTGAAGACTGGAGTAACAGAAAACTACGGAAGCCCGTTTCCACCACAGTTGAGTAAAAAATATAATTCTGTAAGTCATAATGAGAAACTTAGTATCTCATTATATTGAGAAAGTTCCTCATAATAAATGACGTATGACATATGTAATGTACGTCATAATAATGAGAAATGTTCTTGTAATTATGACTTAGTGTCTCATGAGTTATTGTGTTAAAATATTTGGGGGGAAAAAAATTTCATAATGAGAAATTCTCATTATGAGAAACTAAATCATCATTACAAGAAAGTTTCTCAATATTAAGAGAAAGTTTCTTGTTATTATGACACAGTAAGTCATTATTAGGAGACATTTTCTCAATATAATTAGATATTAAGTCATAATTATGAGAAAGTTTCTCAATATTTTGACTTAAAGAATCATTTTTTACTTCATTGTGGCAGAAAGGGCTTCCATCGAAAACAACCGTTTTACATTGGAGTAATATTTCACTGTTTTACTGTATTTTTGACCAAATAAATGCAGCCTTGATGAGCAGAAGAGACTCTTTCAGAAACATGCAAATGATTTCAAACTTATGACCGATAGCGTGTGTGTGTATGCGAGCGTGTGTGTGTGTGTGTGTGTGAGTGTGTGTCTGACCTCCTGCAGTGAATTTGAGACACTCTTCTTTGCTCATTTCGGCTTTGTAGTTTGAATCCACATATCCGTAGATGTAGCTGCTGCCGGATCCACCGACCGACACCGGCTGCCTGGTCATCATCCCGCCAACCGGCACTGTGTACACCTGAACACACACACACACACACACACACACTCAGATGAGCACATCTCCTTCTCCTCCTGCTGTTGTGAGTGCTGCTCTTGCTGAAGCCGTACCTGTCCGCCTCTCCGTTTGTCCCAGCCGGCCACGATGATCCCGGCCATCAGCTCCTCTCTGTACCTGTAGCACATGTCCCGGAACAGACTGGCCGCCGTCTGGACCAGAGGAGCTTCGTCCAGCTCGATACTGAAGCCCAAAGAGAAGATCAGAGTTAATGTCCATCAAACGTAGAGCTTCGACGGTAATGAAAACTTCGCTTCGCATGTTGAAATTTCCAGCCAAATATACTTGAATACAGATCTCTAATGTGAAACACATGACTCATATAAGGTTCTGGTCATATTACCCGTGATTACAATAGTGACCCAAATAAAGGTGATGGTCTCTGTACCTGTGGAAACCCAGCTGGTAGGTGACGGCGTCAGCGATGGCCTGCGTATCGGCCGCCGAGCCCGAGCGACAGCAGAAGATCCGATCGTGGATGGGCGTGAGTTTATCCGTCACGCGGTTGGCGATGTAAGCACTGCACAGATCACATGTCTGTTAGACACAATCATCAAACTCATAACCAACTCATAAGCAGCCTCTCTCTCTCTCTTACCCGGTGGTCGTGCGGGAGTCGGCGCCGATCACAACTCCACCATCGAACTCCACCGCCATGATGGTGGTCTGAACAAATGATCACAGTTAGATATTACTTTAAAATGAAGAACAGAAAACTGAGAATATGATTTAATATTAATTATTCAAAATGATTTAATTAAATTTTAAAAGACTTTTTTTTTAATTATTTAAAATAATTTAAATGTAACTGATTTCTTTATTTTTTGAAATTATTTAATTTTTAAAAATAATTTAAGTACACTATTAAAATGATTTAATTTAATTATTTAAAATAATTTAAATGTAAAGAAATTATTTTTTTTAAATTACTACACTATTTAAAATTATTTAATTTAACTGTTAAAAGTTATTTAAACTATTTAAAATTTAATTAAATTATGTAAAATTAATTATTTGAAATATTTTTTAAAAAACGAATTTATTTAAAATTAATTTAAATATTAATTAAAATCAAGATTATTCATTAAAATAAAATTCATCATAAATCTAGATATCACTGAAATATTTTTTTTCTGCTAAATGAATAAATAAATATTTTATAGAGATAAACATTAAATTTAATGTTTAGTTCTGTTGTTTTATCCGCTTGCACAGTTTGGATTGATCTATAAATTATAACAAAACCTATTAAGTACAATAAATGTTATTTATTATAGTAGCAGGTTACTAATTAATTACAAAAAAATATTATACAAATTACTTAAACTATAAGTCAAGTCGCATTTATTACTACATCAAAGCAGCTTCACAGTAATAAACAGGAAAATAACAGATAGAAATATGAGACAAATTCAGATTTCGGGTAAATGTTATTGTGTAATGAGACTCGTTCAGTTCTGCTGCATCATTCACCGAGTTTCATCCGTCTAAACGCGTTTCTCTACACCACAACTCGATTAATTGAGATTATTATTATAATTAAGACTACTTCTCACCCCTGTGCTGACTTCCCTCTGCGTCCAGTCAGGAAATAAGTCATTATAAGTATTAAAAGATGAAACACTAGCTGGATACCGGAGAGCTGCAGCCATCTTCTCTAAACAGCGTTACTGAAGGACCCCGCGGCAGGAGCCCGCACATATGCCTGGTTTAAACGATCACGCCTGTCTGATAGATTAGGAAACACAGCTGCGGGAATGCATTACATAATTTAAACAAAACAAGCAAACACATTTTTAAAATAATGTTCGTTTGAAGCATATTAGATTGGTATACTGTTTCAGAGGATACTTATTCAGGCAGGTGTCGGGTCAGTCTGAGGGCGGACGCCGCGCGGAAGGTAAATAATGAAATCCATCAGCGTTTACTGTAATGAATGTGAATTAAACACAACACAGATAATCAACACAGTATTTATCTTGTGTTTAATTGAATTCTTGTGTTATACTGATAATGTGTTCGTGTGTGTGACTGATATTATACGCTCATCATCTCAGTAATCTTGTGATCTGCCTCATTTCTTTCAGATGACCGTTCATAACTTATACATATTTGACCGCAATGGCTCTTGCCTTCATTACAGCGAGTGGAACCGCAAGAAACAGGCCGGAATCTCCAAAGATGAGGTACAAACACGCAGTTGTTTTGCTTTTATTTCCTGTATATTGTTTATGCTCTTTCTCTTTTGTCCTTTCTGATATCGTGTTCTTTCCTATGTTCATTTAAATCTCTGTAGAGAGAGTTGCATATATGATATACTGCTCATATTCTTCCAGTTGTAAATATCTGTTGTCATTTTGACTGACAGTAAAGTGAGAGTGAAGTCATTGTCATATTCCCTCTGTTGTCAGGAGTTTAAGCTGATGTATGGGATGCTGTTCTCCATCCGATCCTTCGTCAGCAAGATGAGTCCGCTGGACATGTATCCTTCCTCTGATGAGTGTGTGTGTGTGTGTGTGAGAGAGAGAGTGTGTGTCTTCCTTATCTAAACACTTCAGGAAAGATGGGTTTCTGGCGTTCCAGACCAGCCGTTATAAGCTGCATTATTATGAAACACCGACTGGCATCAAACTGGTGATGAACACGGACCTCGGCGTGCCGAACTGCAGAGACACACTGCAGCAGATCTACAGCACCGTAAGACCCTCACTGTACTCTAGTACTGCTCTCTGTTTTACCGCGGTAACTGTGCTTCTGTCTGACCGCAGCTGTACGTGGAGTACATCGTGAAGAACCCGCTGTGTGTGCTGGGAGAGACTCTTCAGAGCGATCTGTTCAACACCAAACTGGACTCTTTCATCAGAGCGCTGCCGTTCTTCAGCGTCCGCGCGGCCTGAGCCTGATAACACACCATCATCTGTTCATACTGAACGTCTGCTTCCTCGGTTCCTTTTGTTAAATATCATTGTAAAAAGATTTTTTCTCACAAAACTGATCAAAATAAACTATTCATTTTTGACACCTTTCCGAGAATTATGTTTGTGTGTGTGTGATGAAAACGGATGTATTTGTGTCAGTCCAAAACTGAAGAAAATGAAGAATATGAAGAAAAACAAAGCATAATCAGTATGAAGATTTTGGTCCCTCTGTCTTTAACTAGTGAAAAATAACTGTCAGTGTACAATGAGTTGACAGAATCAGAGATACAAAATACTGAATGAGCGAGTGAATGAATAATGATGTTTCTAGAATGTCACAGTTATGAACATAAACATGAGTGCAACTTTGACCCTGCTGGTGAAGCGTATAAAACCCTCCCTGACTCTCAGGTTGCAAAAATCATATTGATCCTAAAAACCTTGATGTTTTCTTCATGCAGTATCATTTTTTTGTTTTTGTTTTGATTTTGAACCACGAGTTTAACCTGGAAGCTGTATGTTTAGCCAGAAGCTAGATATTTTACTTTATAAAGTTTAAATATGGATATTTTTCTTACAAAAACCCATCGCTTCGTTTCAGAAGGCCTTTTTTAACCCCCTGGAGCCGTATGTATTATTTTTTATGATGGCTGGATGTGTTTATTTTGGGCTTCATAACAGGCCCAGGTTCACTACCATTATAAATCTATGGAGAAAAATGATATTTTTAAATATATCTCCGATTGAGTTTGTCTGAAAGAAGACAGTCATATACACCTGGGATGGATTGAAGGAGAGTAAATCGTGGGATAATTTTTGGGTGAACTATCCCTTTAATCAGCTGCACAAATGCACTTGCAGTGTTTGTGTGTGGGAACTGAAAGGATGATATATAAAGTACTTTCAAACTGAAAACATTATTGATAATAAATGATCATTTTATTAATGTTAGTAGTTTACTGTAATTTAATGGTAGGTTGAGAGGAGCAACATTGCAGACACCAAAATTAAAAATTTAAAGTTCCATGATACTTAATGTAAGTGAATTTACTTTTTTCCTTATCTCGTCAGCAGTCGTTCAGTTGAAAACCATGCTAAACATTTGCTTGCTCTACCGTAGCGGCATGAATTTATTAGATATTTGCACAACGAATATTGGTTTTGCATTCAGTGTGAATAGACTTGTGCTTTATAGATGCATGCTTTATCTTTATCTCCTCTCCTGATGTTTTTAACATCACAGGACGATGTTGTGAAGCAGTAATTTTCCTTTTTTTTTTTTTTTTTGGTATAATAATACTTGTTGGATTTGTTCTGGTCAGACAAAGTCTGAGCATTGAAACATACGCAACTAAGGTTATTCAATAAACTCATTGCTTTGTCTCCTGCTTCTGTTCTCTCCAGGCTTTTTCAGTCAAACTTTTAGGTTAATACAAGACTGTTAATAGAGTTTTGGGTGCCAGACAAGACTCGCTGTTGACGGGTTTTACTAGTTTTGGACACCAGACAAAACGCATATCTCTTGACAGGATCCAGTGTCTGGGCTCGGATCTGATATTTCTGATGTGGGGATTCCATCTGATTTAACATTTTGGTGTAGTCGGCAGGATAGCAGCACAATCTAACAAAACCCATTGGCTACACCTATTCGAACATTGCTGATCCAGACCCAGTGACTCCTAACATCTTGATGATGGTGCAGCGAGACGCCTCCCCAGACAGCAACATATCCGGCCCACATCTGGCCCGCGTGGAATCCACATGTACTAGATGTAGGCCGGATCTGGGCCAACACTATGTTGCTGTCTGGGTCATTAGAAGACTCTGAACTCCTGAGTTGTAGGAGACAGGACATACTTATTTCCGCACTACCTGCCCAATCTCAGATTAGACAGAAATGGAAGATGGAAGAAGCCGACCTGCAGGTCAGTGACAGTCATGATCGTGCTTTTTAGCCTGTAGGTTAAATTGTTCAAGTCTTACCTGGGTCACTTGCACCACGACTCACTTGAGACTTTCCTGAGGACTTGCTGACTGGATATCCTATAGTGGCTTTGTTTAAATTGTTTGATGACCCAAGCCTAAGCCTGAAAGTCTCTTTTTCTCAAAGAAAGTGATTTGGATTACAATTTGGAGACATTATTGTTCTGACCAGACAACCTCTAGCCCTCATTCAACCCGGACTAGCAAATAGAGTGAAGATTTGAAAGAACAAAAGGATTTATATGAGCAGTAACAATTATTAAATGGTGAGTTCACCCAAAAATTAAAATTGTCATTAACTACTCACCCTCATGTTGTTCCAAACCCTTAAGACTTTCATTCTTCTTCGAAACACAAATCAAGATCTTTCTGATGAAATCTGAGAGCTTTCTGTCCTTTCATTGACAGCTACGCAACTACCATTTTGACGCTTTAAACGGTTCATACAGTGAACATAAAACTAATCCATATGAATCTAGCGGTTTAGTCCAAATTTTCTGAAGAGACTCAATCACTTAATATGATGAACGGATTCAATTTAGGATTTTATTCACATATAAACATTCATCAACTCACATCAGTTATGGTAAATGAAAGCTCAAGCATGTTTGCTTGATGTGTGAGAACCAATGAGGTTCAGTCTCGTGTGTTAAGCAGCACATTTGAGATTCAGCAAGAACCAATGAGGTTTATTCTCATGTCATGGAAGCTCAAACGTGCTGCATAAGAACCAGTGAGGTTCATTCTATGTTGTATTAAATTGTGCTACAAAAATAAAGTAAAATAAATCTGTTCATCATATAAATTGATCATGTCTCTTCAGAAAATTTGGACTAAACTACTCAATTTATAGGGACTATTTTTACTAGCCATTAATGAACTTTTTGAAGCATCAAAATTGTTGTTGCTGCATAGCTATGCTCTCAGATTCCATCAAAAAGACCTTGATTTGTGTTCCAAAGATGAAGAAAGTGACTAGACAAGTGATTACATTGTTTTCCCTGGTACACATCACAGTGGAGTGTGATTTAATTCATAGAGTACAAGGAACTGTACTAAACCCGCAAGGGAAAAAAAAAAAAAAAAAAAAAAAAAAAAAAGGCACCTGTTACCCACCATGTCAAGAGAAGCATAGGATAACCAAATTGCTGTGAGTAACTCTGAAAGTAACTTTGAAAAACTGAACAGATAAAAAGTCAAAACCAGGTTTATTCAGTTACAAAGCTTTGCTGATCTTAGCAAATAAACAAGGCCTGAAACTTTCATCAGAAGTTCCGTCCTGGCTGAAGGTGGTGTTCACAGAACCGGACCCCTCAGCAACGTCCTGGCTGAAGGTGGCGTTGACAGAACCGGACCCCTCAGCAACGTCCTGGCTGAAGGTGGCGTTGACAGAACCGGACCCCTCAGCAACGTCCTGGCTGAAGGTGCCATTGACAGAACCGGACCCCTCAGCAACGTCCTGGCTGAAGGTGGCGTTGACAGAACCGGACCCCTCAGCAACGTCCTGGCTGAAGGTGGCGTTGACAGAACCGGACCCCTCAGCAACGTCCTGGCTGAAGGTGCCATTGACAGAACCGGACCCCTCAGCAACGTCCTGGCTGAAGGTGGCGTTGACAGAACCGGACCCCTCAGCAACGTCCTGGCTGAAGGTGGCGTTGACAGAACCGGACCCCTCAGCAACGTCCTGGCTGAAGGTGCCATTGACAGAACCGGACCCCTCAGCAACGTCCTGGCTGAAGGTGGCGTTGACAGAACCGGACCCCTCAGCAACGTCCTGGCTGAAGGTGGCGTTGACAGAACCGGACCCCTCAGCAACGTCCTGGCTGAAGGTGCCATTGACAGAACCGGACCCCTCAGCAACGTCCTGGCTGAAGGTGGCGTTGACAGAACCGGACCCCTCAGCATCATCCTGGCTGAAGGTGGCATTGACAGAACCGGACCCCTCAGCATCATCCTGGCTGAAGGTGGCATTGACAGAACCGGACCCCTCAGCCTCAGCATCATCCTGGCTGAAGGTGGCATTGACAGAACCGGACCCCTCAGCCTCAGCATCATCCTGGCTGAAGGTGGCATTGACAGAACCGGACCCCTCAGCCTCAGTGGCATCCTGGCTGAAGGTGGCGTTGACAGAACCGGACCCCTCAGCGGCATCCTGGCTGAAGGTGGCGTTGACAGAACCGGACCCCTCAGCAACGTCCTGGCTGAAGGTGGCGTTGACAGAACCGGACCCCTCAGCAACATCCTGGCTGAAGGTGGCGTTGACAGAACCGGACCCCTCAGCCTCAGCATCATCCTGGCTGAAGGTGGCATTGACAGAACCGGACCCCTCAGCCTCAGTGGCATCCTGGCTGAAGGTGGCGTTGACAGAACCGGACCCCTCAGCGACATCCTGGCTGAAAGTGGCATTGACAGAACCGGACCCCTCTGCGGCATCCTGGCTGAAGGTGGTATTGACAGAACCGGACCCCTCAGCGACATCCTGGCTGAAAGTGGCGTTGACAGAACCGGACCCCTCAGCGGCATCCTGGCTGAAGGTGGCGTTGACGGAACCGGATCCCTCAGCGGCATCCTGGCTGAAAGTGGCATTGACGGAACCGGACCCCTCAGCATCATCCTGGCTGAAGGTGGTGTTGACAGAACCGGATCCCTCAGCTTCTGCGGCATCCTGGCTGAAGGTGGCGTTCACAGAACCGGACCCCTCAGCGACATCCTGGCTGAAGGTGGTGTTGACAGAACCGGTTCCCTCAGCCTCTGCGGCATCCTGGCTGAAGGTGGCGTTCACCGAACCGGACCCCTCAGCATCATCCTGGCTGAAGGTGGCGTTCACAGAACCGGATCCCTCAGCATCATCCTGGCTGAAGGTGGCGTTCACAGAACCAGAGCCCTCAGCCTCTGCGGCATCCTGGCTGAAAGTGGCGTTGACAGAACCGGACCCCTCAGAGACATCCTGGCTGAAAGTGGCGTTGACAGAACCGGACCCCTCAGCGACATCCTGGCTGAAGGTGGTATTGACAGAACCGGTTCCCTCAGCCTCTGCGGCATCCTGGCTGAAGGTGGCGTTCACCGAACCGGACCCCTCAGCATCATCCTGGCTGAAGGTGGCGTTCACAGAACCGGATCCCTCAGCATCATCCTGGCTGAAGGTGGCATTGACAGAACCGGACCCCTCAGCATCAAGCTGATTGTCTACACAGAGACAGAGACAGAGAGAGAGAATAATAAATTAGTATGAACTCCTATTACTTTAATACAACATGAGTATGTTAGATTAAGAAACACAAAGAGCTCTAAAAACCTTTTTCTCCGTCTCCTTTTCCAAAATCACTCCAGGAAAAATGTAAGGATCCATCTTCAACTGGAGAGCTGAACACTGAGAAACAGACATTAAAATAAAAAAAAAAAAAAAAAAAAAAAAAAAAAAAAAGACACAAACAAGTAAGTTTACTGAAAGCAAACAAAAAGGTAAACTCACCATGCCATACCAATTGGTGATAAAGAAGCACCAAAACAGCAATTTTAATCAAACCCATTCTATCACACAAACTAAGCCACTAAGAAAGCCAACCTAACCAAGCAAACAAAAGTTCAAAACCAACCAGGTCTTTTAAAGCCAAACGGAAAACCATTTGTACCACCTGGATGACTCGTTAACTCATTACTGGGGCAAATCTTCTAATTATTGAAATCAGTAATTAATTAATCACTCAACACAGAAGCCGATGTTATATCCCATAGAACTAAAGTTTAAATGTTTATCTCTTATGATTCATTGACCTCCACTGAATGAAGACCTACAACACACAATGTTTTATTCCTAAGTCACCTAATAAAGAGGACAGAAAAATCAAAGTTGTCTCAAAAAATTAGCAAATATATATATAAAATTATAGATTTTACATGGTATGATTTCTCCAGAAACACCGTCTAAGCCTACACATCGCCAGACATACAGCTAACTTCCTACTGTAGCTACAGTTAGCTCTATATATCAGTGTAAAGAAGGGCTCAGAAACTTCAGACTGTTTCACACGCACTAAACTTGAATTAATGAACAAATGAATCACAGACTACTTATGGATCATTATCATTTAATGTGCTTTTTGGAGATTGACAGTTACAGACACATACCTCTCCTTCTGTCTTGTGCTTCATGGATGAAAACGTTAGGCTAGGATATTCATGGTGAGCAAACTAGATTAACGTTGGGCAAACTATTCCTTCATGCTGGTCCTGCAGAGCAGTAGGACCTTAATCACTCATTTGTCTTGAAATATTGCAATATCTGCGAAATATTGCAGTCACTTTCCCCATCATAGTCTTTTAACAAAATTAAACTGGGAAGAAGTTTTCCTTGCCTGTATCACCTCTAGCTTGCTTAATTGGGGACACTTGGGCCCGGTTTTACAGACAGGGCTTAGACTAAGCCAGGATTAGGCTTTAGTTCAATAAGAGAATTTAAGTATCTTTTATAAATGTACACTAGGAAAAAAAAAAAAAAAAAAATTACTGGTGTGCATCTTGAGACAAAACACTGGCACTGATATATTTTAAGATGTCAGTACAAGTTCCTTTCAGCTCAAACATGCATTTTAGTCTTGGACTAGCTTAAGCCTTGTCTGTGAAACCAGGAGCATATTCAGTGTTTTTGATCTGCATTGACACCATTGTATGAGAACTGAACGATGATGTCACAGTTTACTCCAGAGCTGCTATATAGATAAAACTAAATAACTAATGGTTTTTACAACACAATGAATCAGTACTGAGCTTAATCTGGACAGTGATACCATTTTCTTCTAGAGCTGCTGTACAGCCAAAATTATGTTCCCATTATCACTGTAAAGCTGCTTTAACAATCTGCATTGTAAAAAGCACTATATAAAATAAAAGGTGACTTGACTTTATTGAACTTCACAGCTTAAGATTTGTTGGGCAAATTCTGACCTCAAAAGACAGGTTTCATGTTACCCACATCTTAAAGTCATTACAAACTAACCCAAGTGGCTGTAAAATCTTTTAGCAAACGTAAGAGTAAGATGGAGTTAACAAAAACCAAGCAACCCATTCAAAAGGACATCATTTTATTTTGTTACGAGGAATCTTGACTTGTGTTAACAGTTAAGTGGATGGGGTCCAAAATAGAACTGGACCCCTCAGCGGCATCCTGGCTGAAGGTGGCGTTCACAGAACCGGACCCCTCAGCGGCATCCTGGCTGAAGGTGGTGTTGACAGAAACGGACCCCTCAGCCTCTGCGGCATCCTGGCTGAAGGTGGCATTGACAGAACCGGACCCCTCAGCCTCTGCGGCATCCTGGCTGAAGGTGGCGTTCACAGAACTGGACCCCTCAGCGGCATCCTGGCTGAAGGTGGCGTTGACGGAACCGGATCCCTCAGCGGCATCCTGGCTGAAGGTGGCATTGACGGAACCGGACCCCTCAGCATCATCCTGGCTGAAGGTGGCGTTCACAGAACCGGACCCCTCAGCGGCATCCTGGCTGAAGGTGGCGTTGACGGAACCGGATCCCTCAGCGGCATCCTGGCTGAAGGTGGCATTGACGGAACCGGACCCCTCAGCATCATCCTGGCTGAAGGTGGCGTTCACAGAACCGGACCCCTCAGCATCATCCTGGCTGAAGGTGGCGTTGACAGAACCGGACCCCTCAGCAACGTCCTGGCTGAAGGTGGCGTTGACAGAACCGGACCCCTCAGCAACATCCTGGCTGAAGGTGGCGTTGACAGAACCGGACCCCTCAGCCTCAGCATCATCCTGGCTGAAGGTGGCATTGACAGAACCGGACCCCTCAGCCTCAGTGGCATCCTGGCTGAAGGTGGCGTTGACAGAACCGGACCCCTCAGCGACATCCTGGCTGAAAGTGGCATTGACAGAACCGGACCCCTCTGCGGCATCCTGGCTGAAGGTGGTATTGACAGAACCGGACCCCTCAGCGACATCCTGGCTGAAAGTGGCGTTGACAGAACCGGACCCCTCAGCGGCATCCTGGCTGAAGGTGGCGTTGACGGAACCGGATCCCTCAGCGGCATCCTGGCTGAAAGTGGCATTGACGGAACCGGACCCCTCAGCATCATCCTGGCTGAAGGTGGTGTTGACAGAACCGGATCCCTCAGCTTCTGCGGCATCCTGGCTGAAGGTGGCGTTCACAGAACCGGACCCCTCAGCGACATCCTGGCTGAAGGTGGTGTTGACAGAACCGGTTCCCTCAGCCTCTGCGGCATCCTGGCTGAAGGTGGCGTTCACCGAACCGGACCCCTCAGCATCATCCTGGCTGAAGGTGGCGTTCACAGAACCGGATCCCTCAGCATCATCCTGGCTGAAGGTGGCGTTCACAGAACCAGAGCCCTCAGCCTCTGCGGCATCCTGGCTGAAAGTGGCGTTGACAGAACCGGACCCCTCAGAGACATCCTGGCTGAAAGTGGCGTTGACAGAACCGGACCCCTCAGCGACATCCTGGCTGAAGGTGGTATTGACAGAACCGGTTCCCTCAGCCTCTGCGGCATCCTGGCTGAAGGTGGCGTTCACCGAACCGGACCCCTCAGCATCATCCTGGCTGAAGGTGGCGTTCACAGAACCGGATCCCTCAGCATCATCCTGGCTGAAGGTGGCATTGACAGAACCGGACCCCTCAGCATCAAGCTGATTGTCTACACAGAGACAGAGACAGAGAGAGAGAATAATAAATTAGTATGAACTCCTATTACTTTAATACAACATGAGTATGTTAGATTAAGAAACACAAAGAGCTCTAAAAACCTTTTTCTCCGTCTCCTTTTCCAAAATCACTCCAGGAAAAATGTAAGGATCCATCTTCAACTGGAGAGCTGAACACTGAGAAACAGACATTAAAATAAAAAAAAAAAAAAAAAAAAAAAAAAAAAAAAAGACACAAACAAGTAAGTTTACTGAAAGCAAACAAAAAGGTAAACTCACCATGCCATACCAATTGGTGATAAAGAAGCACCAAAACAGCAATTTTAATCAAACCCATTCTATCACACAAACTAAGCCACTAAGAAAGCCAACCTAACCAAGCAAACAAAAGTTCAAAACCAACCAGGTCTTTTAAAGCCAAACGGAAAACCATTTGTACCACCTGGATGACTCGTTAACTCATTACTGGGGCAAATCTTCTAATTATTGAAATCAGTAATTAATTAATCACTCAACACAGAAGCCGATGTTATATCCCATAGAACTAAAGTTTAAATGTTTATCTCTTATGATTCATTGACCTCCACTGAATGAAGACCTACAACACACAATGTTTTATTCCTAAGTCACCTAATAAAGAGGACAGAAAAATCAAAGTTGTCTCAAAAAATTAGCAAATATATATATAAAATTATAGATTTTACATGGTATGATTTCTCCAGAAACACCGTCTAAGCCTACACATCGCCAGACATACAGCTAACTTCCTACTGTAGCTACAGTTAGCTCTATATATCAGTGTAAAGAAGGGCTCAGAAACTTCAGACTGTTTCACACGCACTAAACTTGAATTAATGAACAAATGAATCACAGACTACTTATGGATCATTATCATTTAATGTGCTTTTTGGAGATTGACAGTTACAGACACATACCTCTCCTTCTGTCTTGTGCTTCATGGATGAAAACGTTAGGCTAGGATATTCATGGTGAGCAAACTAGATTAACGTTGGGCAAACTATTCCTTCATGCTGGTCCTGCAGAGCAGTAGGACCTTAATCACTCATTTGTCTTGAAATATTGCAATATCTGCGAAATATTGCAGTCACTTTCCCCATCATAGTCTTTTAACAAAATTAAACTGGGAAGAAGTTTTCCTTGCCTGTATCACCTCTAGCTTGCTTAATTGGGGACACTTGGGCCCGGTTTTACAGACAGGGCTTAGACTAAGCCAGGATTAGGCTTTAGTTCAATAAGAGAATTTAAGTATCTTTTATAAATGTACACTAGGAAAAAAAAAAAAAAAAAAATTACTGGTGTGCATCTTGAGACAAAACACTGGCACTGATATATTTTAAGATGTCAGTACAAGTTCCTTTCAGCTCAAACATGCATTTTAGTCTTGGACTAGCTTAAGCCTTGTCTGTGAAACCAGGAGCATATTCAGTGTTTTTGATCTGCATTGACACCATTGTATGAGAACTGAACGATGATGTCACAGTTTACTCCAGAGCTGCTATATAGATAAAACTAAATAACTAATGGTTTTTACAACACAATGAATCAGTACTGAGCTTAATCTGGACAGTGATACCATTTTCTTCTAGAGCTGCTGTACAGCCAAAATTATGTTCCCATTATCACTGTAAAGCTGCTTTAACAATCTGCATTGTAAAAAGCACTATATAAAATAAAAGGTGACTTGACTTTATTGAACTTCACAGCTTAAGATTTGTTGGGCAAATTCTGACCTCAAAAGACAGGTTTCATGTTACCCACATCTTAAAGTCATTACAAACTAACCCAAGTGGCTGTAAAATCTTTTAGCAAACGTAAGAGTAAGATGGAGTTAACAAAAACCAAGCAACCCATTCAAAAGGACATCATTTTATTTTGTTACGAGGAATCTTGACTTGTGTTAACAGTTAAGTGGATGGGGTCCAAAATAGAACTGGACCCCTCAGCGGCATCCTGGCTGAAGGTGGCGTTCACAGAACCGGACCCCTCAGCGGCATCCTGGCTGAAGGTGGTGTTGACAGAAACGGACCCCTCAGCCTCTGCGGCATCCTGGCTGAAGGTGGCATTGACAGAACCGGACCCCTCAGCCTCTGCGGCATCCTGGCTGAAGGTGGCGTTCACAGAACTGGACCCCTCAGCGGCATCCTGGCTGAAGGTGGCGTTGACGGAACCGGATCCCTCAGCGGCATCCTGGCTGAAGGTGGCATTGACGGAACCGGACCCCTCAGCATCATCCTGGCTGAAGGTGGCGTTCACAGAACCGGACCCCTCAGCGGCATCCTGGCTGAAGGTGGCGTTGACGGAACCGGATCCCTCAGCGGCATCCTGGCTGAAGGTGGCATTGACGGAACCGGACCCCTCAGCATCATCCTGGCTGAAGGTGGCGTTCACAGAACCGGACCCCTCAGCGGCATCCTGGCTGAAGGTGGCGTTGACGGAACCGGATCCCTCAGCGGCATCCTGGCTGAAAGTGGCATTGACGGAACCGGACCCCTCAGCATCATCCTGGCTGAAGGTGGTGTTGACGGAACCGGATCCCTCAGCTTCTGCGGCATCCTGGCTGAAGGTGGCGTTCACAGAACCGGACCCCTCAGCGACATCCTGGCTGAAAGTGGCGTTGACAGAACCGGACCCCTCAGCGGCATCCTGGCTGAAGGTGGCATTGACAGAACCGGACCCCTCAGCGGCATCCTGGCTGAAGGTGGTGTTCACAGAACCGGACCCCTCAGCGGCATCCTGGCTGAAGGTGGCATTGACGGAACCGGACCCCTCAGCGGCATCCTGGCTGAAGGTAGCATTGACGGAACCGGACCCCTCAGCGGCATCCTGGCTGAAGGTGGCGTTGACGGAACCGGATCCCTCAGCGGCATCCTGGCTGAAAGTGGCATTGACGGAACCGGACCCCTCAGCATCATCCTGGCTGAAGGTGGTGTTGACGGAACCGGATCCCTCAGCTTCTGCTGCATCCTGGCTGAAGGTGGCGTTCACAGAACCGGACCCCTCAGCGACATCCTGGCTGAAAGTGGCGTTGACAGAACCGGACCCCTCAGCGGCATCCTGGCTGAAGGTGGCATTGACAGAACCGGACCCCTCAGCGGCATCCTGGCTGAAGGTGGTGTTGACAGAACCGGTTCCCTCAGCCTCTGCGGCATCCTGGCTGAAGGTGGCGTTCACCGAACCGGACCCCTCAGCATCATCCTGGCTGAAGGTGGCGTTCACAGAACCGGATCCCTCAGCATCATCCTGGCTGAAGGTGGCGTTCACAGAACCAGAGCCCTCAGCCTCTGCGGCATCCTGGCTGAAAGTGGCGTTGACAGAACCGGACCCCTCAGAGACATCCTGGCTGAAAGTGGCGTTGACAGAACCGGACCCCTCAGCGACATCCTGGCTGAAGGTGGTATTGACAGAACCGGTTCCCTCAGCCTCTGCGGCATCCTGGCTGAAGGTGGCGTTCACCGAACCGGACCCCTCAGCATCATCCTGGCTGAAGGTGGCGTTCACAGAACCGGATCCCTCAGCATCATCCTGGCTGAAGGTGGCGTTCACAGAACCGGATCCCTCAGCATCATCCTGGCTGAAGGTGGCATTGACAGAACCGGACCCCTCAGCATCAAGCTGATTGTCTACACAGAGACAGAGACAGAGAGAGAGAATAATAAATTAGTATGAACTCCTATTACTTTAATACAACATGAGTATGTTAGATTAAGAAACACAAAGAGCTCTAAAAACCTTTTTCTCCATCTCCTTTTCCAAAATCACTCCAGGAAAAATGTAAGGATCCATCTTCAACTGGAGAGCTGAACACTGAGAAACAGACATTAAAATAAAAAAAAAAAAAAAAAAAAAAAAAAAAAAAAAAAAAAATAAAAAATAAAAAAGACACAAACAAGTAAGTTTACTGAAAGCAAACAAAAAGGTAAACTCACCATGCCATACCAATTGGTGATAAAGAAGCACCAAAACAGCAATTTTAATCAAACCCATTCTATCACACAAACTAAGCCACTAAGAAAGCCAACCTAACCAAGCAAACAAAAGTTCAAAACCAACCAGGTCTTTTAAAGCCAAACGGAAAACCATTTGTACCACCTGGATGACTCGTTAACTCATTACTGGGGCAAATCTTCTAATTATTGAAATCAGTAATTAATTAATCACTCAACACAGAAGCCGATGTTATATCCCATAGAACTAAAGTTTAAATGTTTATCTCTTATGATTCATTGACCTCCACTGAATGAAGACCTACAACACACAATGTTTTATTCCTAAGTCACCTAATAAAGAGGACAGAAAAATCAAAGTTGTCTCAAAAAATTAGCAAATATATATATAAAATTATAGATTTTACATGGTATGATTTCTCCAGAAACACCGTCTAAGCCTACACATCGCCAGACATACAGCTAACTTCCTACTGTAGCTACAGTTAGCTCTATATATCAGTGTAAAGAAGGGCTCAGAAACTTCAGACTGTTTCACACGCACTAAACTTGAATTAATGAACAAATGAATCACAGACTACTTATGGATCATTATCATTTAATGTGCTTTTTGGAGATTGACAGTTACGGACACATACCTCTCCTTCTGTCTTGTGCTTCACGGATGAAAACATTAGGCTTTAAAGCCATGATATTCATGGTGAGCAAACTATAGTAGTCAACATTTGAAGTGGATCAAAACCTTTCATCAAAGTTGTCCTAAAACCTTCTTCTTAGGACAATGTAGTTCTTAGGACAACTTTGATTAACCTTTTTGATCCACTTCAAATGTTGACTACTGTAGATTAACGTTGGGCAAACTATTCCTTCATGCTGGTCCTGCAGAGCAGTAGGACCTTAATCACACATTTGTCTTGAAATATTGCAATATCTGCAAAATATTGCAGTCACTTTCCCCATCATAGTCTTCAATTAAATTAAACTGATGAGAAGTTTTCACTGAACTTCACAGCTAAAGATTTGTTGGGCAAATTCTGACCTCAAAAGACAGGCCTCCTGTTACCCACATCTTAAAGTCATTGCAAACTAACCCAAGTGGCTGTAAAATCTTATAGCATAACTAAAAGCAAGATGGAGTTAACAAAAACCAAGCAACCCATTCAAAAGGACATAAAAATGTATTTTGTTACAAAAAAAAAAACCCTGACTTGTGTTAACAATTAAATAGATGGGGCCAAAATAGAACCGGACCCCTCAGCTGCGTGTTAGAGAGAATAATAATAATAGGATAGTGTAAACTCATATTACTTTAGTACGACAAGAGTTCAATTAAGAAACACAAAAAGGTCTACAAACCTTTTTCTCCATCTCTTACAAAATCACTCCATGACAAATCTAAGAATCCAACTTCAACTGGGGAGCTGAATACTGAGAAACACAGACATTAAAAAACACAGATAAGTAAATTTACTGCAAGCAAACAAAAAGGTAAACTCACCATGCCATACCAACTGGTGATAAAGAAGCACCAAAACAGTAATTTTAATCAAACCCATTCTCTAACAAACTAAGTCACTAAGAAAGCCAACCTAACCAAGCAAACTAACATGCCAAACCAACCAGGGCCCGTATTTATCAAGTCTCTGAGAATTACTCACAAGAACACTGCTAAGAATTGACTTAAGAGTAAAAAACTTTCTTGGCTCAAAGATGCGCTTAAAAATTAGTTATCAAGCATCTCAGTTGTAATTTAAGTGAAGTGTAGGGCAAATTCTTAAGTGTTAGTCTTAAGCCCAGGATACACTGCATGATTTTAGCAATCCTATAAGATCATTACTTAATCACTCTGTGCGGCATGGATCTACTAAACTTGGGTACGACATGCATGTAGTCTGTACGATGAAGACACCTGTTGACTCGTAGGCTACGATGCAAGTTTCTATAGAAAAATAAAACGTCATCAGCATGCGCTAGTGGTAAACAAAAAGACCATGTTGAATCACACTTTGGCAGTTGTAGTTTTTATGTGTGCTGAAAAAAAAAGGAAGCGGCGAAAGAAGAAGGGAAAAGAGCTTGAGGTAAGCAGTTTTAAGTTTTAGCGCCATGTCGCGTTCATTTCATGTCGCATTTTTATTGGCTGGTCAGTAGACGTAGGTCGTAGCAGCAAACACACTGTGCGATGATCATGCTGAATTTCTGACACTGTCAGAAAATGATCGTAGGCTATCTTTGGTCACAAGACCGGGAAAACGGCCGTCTTTGAACCTCTCTCACTGTACAACATAGGACCACCGATTAAGAACCACAATCACAGAAATCGCCACGATTGTTTCGCGATGGCAATCTTTCATTTGGGATAGCTAAAAATCGTGCAGTGTATCCCGGGCTTCAGAGATGATTCCCGACACAAACAGGATTTTGGATGACAACACAGGCATGGACCAATCACTGAATAGATTTCCTTATTTAAGAATATTCTCAGATAAATTCACATTGAATTGAGGAGTTTACATTCAACACACATTTGACAATAAAGAATTTTCAAGAGAATACATTATGATATACAATGTGTAAAATGAAATGAAAGATGAACACGTTTTCCACATGTCTTAACTGCAAATTTTAAACCGATGTGCTGTTAATTGACCTGCCTATTTGTAGCTTAGATTTTATGATATAATCAGCCACCACAGATTCCAAAAGAACACTGAACTGGCAGGGAGGAAGACTTGTAAAAACCAGTGGACGCTTTTCTATTCATTGAGCATCCAGGCTTACTATTAAATTTTCAGATTTTGTTAGTTAAAGACCAACACCATCATGTCAAATGTAGTAAATTTAAGAATGTACTGTATATTTATATTACATCGGCAAAAAAATATGTAAAAACATTTTTCCAATTTATATATGAGAAATATTTTTAGGTGCATAGATTTAGTTTATGATACATGGAAAAACAGAAAAAGGAATCTGCACACCAAACAAATGCAAAGTTCAAACTACTTTACTGAAGATTAACATAGAAAGTGACAACAAAATACCAAAGTAAACTAACAAAAATGTGATTTTACACAAAAAAAGGAAAAGAGGACAAAGTGCAAATGTTTAAATCCATTTTGGACTATCTTCAGTGCTAAAAGACTCACTATAACAAGCATGGCATTTACATGCTGACACCTGATGGATTTTGTGGGGTTTACCAGGGTGCTTTAATATAACTTCCAAAACACAATGACAAATGACAAAAACAACATAAAACTACATATTCATCAATGACACCCCAAAATAGCTTGAAGGAATTGTTCAAAACAGGACCCTTCTGAATAGTCACACCCATCTGAAAAACATACACTCGTAACTTAACACTTATTTAGATTCCTTTTAATCTTGTATGTCTGTCAAAACTGTTTTTCTAAGCAGAATATCACAAGCGGTAAACAGAGTAAAGCAAAATCCATCAGCTGCATAAGTTTAAACTGGGTGTTAATGATTAAACAACATCATAATTGTTCGTTAATGGGGAGCCCAGGTGATGCAAATCTGTGCCAATGCTCGTCTTTAAAATGCCTGGTTAGACTGGCAAACTGAATGGTTGAATCTGTGGTCAAAATGGTTTCTTTTAAACTCATTATTTTGTTGTATCTGTATCATTCATGTAGTGAAGGTAGTTTAATATGTTTAACATAACATTTTAATATATAGGTATTAAAATTAGTTTCTCTTGTTAATATCAAGTTTTTTTTTTTTTTTTTTTTTCCTCAGTGTTCTGTTCCCCAGTCGAACGTGATTTGCAAGTGTCTGACCGGAGTGATGCTGGGCATGTACTACAAGAAAACAAAGGTTTGGTTGCAAATTATTTATATTAATTAGCATAAAGATGTATGCACTTGCATGATAATGTTTTTAACTACCATGTTGTATTGAAATTAAAGACAATCTACTTCCACAGTAATATGTTGCCATCTGTGTAATTTAAGACCATTCAAATGCTCTTTTTAGGACAGACTGAACATGATGACAACTCAAACCATTTTGAGAAGTCTAATTCTGAAATGGAGAAACCAAGTTTTAGGTCATCTGGGGAGTCTACCTTTAAACCTGAGAAGCTGAATGTTTTTGTGGAACCTAGTTTTTCCCTTCAATCTGAGAAGTTCAGTTCTCTATTCAGTTCTAAGACAAGTCCTCATTTTCCTGAGAAATCAAGTATTTACTTCTCAAAGACTGGTTCTAAACCTGAGAAACCTAGTGCTCCCATAGAAACCAATTTCTCTCCATCTGAGAAGTCTATCCCTCATTCTTCTGAGAAGCCAAGTTCTAAACTGGAGACCTCAAGTTCCCCTCTCCCAGTAAAATCAAGTGTTTTCTTCTCAAAGCCCAATTCTAAACCTGAGAAACCAAGTGCTCCCATGGAACCCATTTCCTCTCCATCTGAGAAATCTAGCTCTTTTCCTTTTGAGAAACTCAGTTCTAATCCTGAGAAACCTAGTGCTCCCATGGAACACGGTTCCTCTTCATATGAGCTGTCCAGTGTTAAACCTGAGACCTCAAGTTCTCTTCCAGTGAAAACAAGTATTTTCTTCTCAAAGCCTGAGAAACCTAGTGTTGCTATGGAACCCAGTTCGTCCCTCTCTTCTGAGAAACCCAGTTCTAAACCTGAGAAACCTAGTGCTCCCATGGAACCCAGTTCTAAACTGGAGAAACCAACTGCTCCCATGGAACCCAGCTCCTCTCCATCTGACAAGTCTAGCTCTAGTCCTTCAGAGAAACCCAGTTCTAAACCTGAGAAACCTAGTGCTCCCATGGAACCCAGTTCTAAACTGGAGAAACCAACTGCTCCCATGGAACCCAGCTCCTCTCCATCTGACAAGTCTAGCTCTAGTCCTTCAGAGAAACCCAGTTCTAAACCTGAGAAACCTAGTGCTCCCATGGAACCCAGTTCTAAACTGGAGAAACCAACTGCTCCCATGGAACCCAGCTCCTCTCCATCTGACAAGTCTAGCTCTAGTCCTTCAGAGAAACCCAGTTCTAAACCTGAGAAACCTAGTGCTCCCATGGAACCCAGTTCTAAACTGGAGAAACCAACTGCTCCCATGGAACCCAGCTCCTCTCCATCTGACAAGTCTAGCTCTAGTCCTTCAGAGAAACCCAGTTCTAAACCTGAGAAACCTAGTGCTCCCATGGAACCTGATTCTTTGCCATCTGAGAAGTCCAGTGTTAAACCTGGGATCTCAAGTTCTCCTCTTCCAGTAAAAACAAGTATCTTTTTGAAGCCAAGTTCTAACCCTGAGAAACCTAGTGCTCCCATGGAACCCAGCTCCTCTCGCCCATCTGAAAAGTCTAGCACTCTCTCCTCTGAGAAGTCCAGTGTTAAACCGGAGACCTCAAGTTCTCCTCTTCCAGTGAAAAGTATCTTTTCAAAGCCAAGTTCTAACTCTGAGAAACCTAGTGTTCCTATGGAACCTAGTTCGTCCCTCCCTTCTGAGAAACCCAGTTCTAACCCTGAGAAACCTAGTGTCCCCATGGAACCCAATTCCTCTCCATCTGAGAAGTCCAGTGTTAAACCTGGGACCTCAAGTTCTCTCCCAGTAAAAACAAGTGTTTTCTTCTCAAAGCCAAGTTCTAACCCTGTGAAACCTAGTGCGCCCATTGAGCCCAGCTCTTCTCTATCTGAGAGGTCTAGCTCTTATCCTTCTGAGAAACACCGTTCTAAACCTGAGAAACCTATTTCTCCCATGGAACCTAGTTCCTCTCCATCTGAGGTGTCTAGCTCGCATCCCTCTGAGAAACCTATTGTGCCCATGGAACCCAGTTTATCTCTCCCATCTGAGTCTGGCTCTCATCCTTCTGAGAAACCCAGCTCTGAACCTGAGAAACCTAGTGCTCCCATGGAACCCAGTTCTAAACCTGAGAAACCTAGTGCTCCCATGGAACCCAGTTCTAAACCTGAGAAACCTAGTGCTCCCATGGAACCTGGTTCCTTTCCATCTGAGGAGTCTAGCTCTCATCCTTCTGAGAAACCCAGCTCTGAACCTGAGAAACCTAGTGCTCCCATGGAACCCAGTTCTAAACCTGAGAAACCTAGTGCTCCCATGGAATCTGGTTCCTTTCCATCTGAGGAGTCTAGCTCTTATCCATCTGAGAAACCCAGCTCTGAACCTGAGAAACCTAGTGCTCCCATGGAACCCAGTTCTAAACCTGAGAAACCTAGTGCTCCCATGGAACCCAGTTCTAAACCTGAGAAACCTAGTGCTCCCATGGAACCTGGTTCCTTTCCATCTGAGGAGTCTAGCTCTCATCCTTCTGAGAAACCCAGCTCTGAACCTGAGAAACCTAGTGCTCCCATGGAACCCAGTTCTAAACCTGAGAAACCTAGTGCTCCCATGGAATCTGGTTCCTTTCCATCTGAGGAGTCTAGCTCTTATCCATCTGAGAAACCCAGCTCTGAACCTGAGAAACCTAGTGCTCCCATGGAACCCAGTTCTAAACCTGAGAAACCTAGTGCTCCCATGGAACCTGGTTCCTTTCCATCTGAGGTGTATAGCTCTCATTCCTCTGAGAAACCTATTGTGCCCGTGGAACCCAGCTCCTCTCCATCTGACAAGTCTAGCTCTAAACCTGAGAAACCTAGTGCTCCCATGGAACCCAGTTCCTCTCCATCGGAAAAGTCCAGTGTTAAACCTGGGACCTCAAGTTCTCCTCTCCCAGTCAAAACAAGTGTTTTATTCTCAAAGCCAAGTTCTAAACCTGAGAAACCTAGTGTTCCCATTGAACCTGATTCCTCTCCATCTGAGAAGTCCAGTGTTAAACCTGGGATCTCAAGTTCTCCTCTTCCAGTAAAAAGTATATTCTTGAAGCCAAGTTCTAACCCTGAGAAACCTAGTGCTCTAATGGAACCCAGCTCCTCTCGCCCATCGGAAAAGTCTAGCACTCTCTCCTCTGAGAAGTCCAGTGTTAAACCGGAGACCTCAAGTTCTCCTCCAGTAAAAAGTATCTTCTTGAAGCCAAGTTCTAACTCTGAGAAACCTAGTGTTCCCATGGAACCCAGTTCCTCTCCATCAGAGAAGTCCAGTGTTAAACCTGGGACCTCGAGTTCTCTCCCAGTAAAAACAAGTGTTTTATTCTCAAAACCAAATTCTAACCCTGTGAAACCTAGTGTGCCCATTGAGCCCAGCTCCTCTCTATCTGAGAGGTCTAGCTCTCATCCTTCTGAGAAACCAGGTTCTAAACCTGAGAAACCAACTGCTCCCATGGAACTCAGCTCCTCTCCATCTGACAAGTCTAGCTCTTATCCATCTGAGAAACCCAGCTCTGAACCTGAGAAACCTAGTGCTCCCATGGAACCTGGTTCCTCTCCATCTGAGGAGTCTAGCTCTCATCCTTCTGAGAAACCAGGTTCTAAACCTGAGAAACCTAGTGCTCCCATGGAACCCAGTTCTAAACCTGAGAAACCTAGTGCTCCCATGGAACCAGGTTCTAAACCTGAGAAACCTAGTGTCCCCATGGAACCCAGTTCTAAACCTGAGAAACCGAGTGCTCCCATGGAACCCAGTTCTAAACCTGAGAAACCGAGTGCTCCCATGGAACCCAGTTCTAAACCTGAGAAACCTAGTGTCCCCATGGAACCCAGTTCTAAACCTGAGAAACCGAGTGCTCCCATGGAACCCAGTTCTAAACCTGAGAAACCGAGTGCTCCCATGGAACCCAGTTCTAAACCTGAGAAACCTAGTGTCCCCATGGAACCCAGTTCTAAACCTGAGAAACCAACTGCTCCCATGGAACTCAGCTCCTCTCCATCTGACAAGTCTAGCTCTTATCCATCTGAGAAACCCAGCTCTGAACCTGAGAAACCTAGTGCTCCCATGGAGCCCAGTTCTAAACCTGAGAAACCTAGTGCTCCCATGGAACCAGGTTCTAAACCTGAGAAACCTAGTGTCCCCATGGAACCCAGTTCTAAACCTGAGAAACCGAGTGCTCCCATGGAACCAGGTTCTAAACCTGAGAAACCTAGTGTCCCCATGGAACCCAGTTCTAAACCTGAGAAACCTAGTGTCCCCATGGAACCCAGTTCTAAACCTGAGAAACCGAGTGCTCCCATGGAACCCAGTTCTAAACCTGAGAAACCGAGTGCTCCCATGGAACCCGGTTCTAAACCTGAGAAACCTAGTGCTCCCATGGAACCCGGTTCTAAATCTGAGAAACCGAGTGCTCCCATGGAACCCGGTTCTAAATCTGAGAAACCTAGTGTCCCCATGGAACCCAGTTCTAAACCTGAGAAACCGAGTGCTCCCATGGAACCCAGTTCTAAACCTGAGAAACCGAGTGCTCCCATGGAACCCAGTTCTAAACCTGAGAAACCTAGTGTCCCCATGGAACCCAGTTCTAAACCTGAGAAACCTAGTGTCCCCATGGAACCCAGTTCTAAACCTGAGAAACCAACTGCTCCCATGGAACTCAGCTCCTCTCCATCTGACAAGTCTAGCTCTTATCCATCTGAGAAACCCAGCTCTGAACCTGAGAAACCGAGTGCTCCCATGGAGCCCAGTTCTAAACCTGAGAAACCGAGTGCTCCCATGGAACCCAGTTCTAAACCTGAGAAACCGAGTGCTCCCATGGAACCCAGTTCTAAACCTGAGAAACCTAGTGTCCCCATGGAACCCAGTTCTAAACCTGAGAAACCTAGTGTCCCCATGGAACCCAGTTCTAAACCTGAGAAACCAACTGCTCCCATGGAACTCCGCTCCTCTCCATCTGACAAGTCTAGCTCTTATCCATCTGAGAAACCCAGCTCTGAACCTGAGAAACCTAGTGTCCCCATGGAACCCAGTTCTAAACCTGAGAAACCGAGTGCTCCCATGGAACCTGGTTCCTCTCCATCTAAGGAGTCTAGTGCTCATCCTTCTGAGAAACCAGGTTCTAAACCTGAGAAACCTAGCGCTCCCATGGAACCTAGTTCCTCACCATCTGAGGTGTCTAGTTCTCATTCCTCTGAGAAACCTAGTGCTCCCATGGAACCCAGCTCTAAACCTGAAAAACCAGGTGCTGCTATGAAACTCAGTTCTTCCCTCCCATCTGACAAATCTAGTTCTCTACCCTCTAAGAAACTGACTTCTAAGTTGGAGATACCCAAGTCTATTGCCACAGTGAAATCCAGTGTTCTTGATAAACGCAACACTTCTGTGAATGCCAGGTCTTTCTTTCCCTCTGAGAAGTCTAGGTCTCTTCCAAAAAGTTCAGTGAACTTCAGTTGTAAACATAAGAAACCGTCTGGGCTAATGGAATGCAACTCTTCCATCCTCTCTAAAAAGCCAAGCTTAAAACATGAGAAACCTAGTGCTTCTCCTTGTGAGAAGTCCTATCTTGAACCTGAGTTGTCATCTGTGAAATCCAACTTTAAACCTGAGAAACCCTCTGGTAAACTTGTTTTTAGATCAAGGCCCTCTGAGGAGTTCAGTTCGAGCAGGAAATCTTTTTTACCCTCTGAGAATCCTAGGTTGTATTTTGAATCCAGTTCTCTCTTCTCCAAAATCTCAAGTTCTGTTCTCTCTGGGGAAGTCAGATCTTCCAAGTTACCTGGATCTTTGCCCTCTAAAAGTGCTTTACTACTGGAGGAATCCAATTCTCTTATCTCTAAGGTACATGGCACTCTCTTTCGTGAAGAAACCAAATCTCCTTGTGGTTCAAGACCATCTGCAAAATCCAGTTCTCCCTGTTGACCCAAGTGATTCTGGAAGAGCAAACCACTCATCTGTTGGTCATCAAATCTGACTTTGCCCAATTTTTAAATGCCACCATAAATAAAACTGGTTTTTGGAAAGCTGCATTGTGATCCTTTTGTGTTCAAGACAGGGCTGGAAAATTTATAGTTTTATAATTAAAAAAAAAAAAAAAAAAATGTAGCAGAGTATTCTATGGTCTGTTGCACAATTGTCTTGATTGGCCATAATATCTGCAGGTTGCTGCCAATGAAGTGTGCATCCTTAAACTGATCATCAGAGCATACCACTTCAGGTAAATTAAGTAGGATGAACTGATTTTGGCTGAAAATCTGAACAGAAACCACTATTTAAAAGATGTGAATCTTTCTAAAATTATCCGGGATATTTTTTGAATTCATGTAACCTGAAAAAAGACTGCATTTCCATTAAGACAAATATATCCTATTGTAGAGCTGCATGAATAATCATTAAAAGATTGTGATCTCAATTCAAAATGAAAGCATTTTACTGAAATTTACTCAAAGATCATTTAATTGCTTACTGCTCTCAGTTCCGAAACTTGCCTGAAAACAAAAGAGGATTGTGCATTTTTGGTTGCTGGCCCAAAACTGGAATACCCTTCCACCTGACATCAGATCTGCACCCTCAGTTGATGTTTTTAAATCTCATGTGAAAACATACTTGTTTTCTATGGCTTTTAACTGTTGACTTTTGGATGCTGTATATTGTTTTAAATGTTTTTCTGTTATTTTTGTTGTGTTGCTGTACAGTCCTTTGGTCTACTTTGTAGTGGAAAGGGCTATATAAATGAAGTAGATTTGAGACTTGAAATGAAAGCAATTTGTCTGTCTAGTAAATTTGGATTGCATTGGCGCTTCACAAATATTCCAAAGTACTGGGGGAAAAAGTTCATAGCTCAGATCAAAATAGAGTAAATCACCTTTTGAAAGTAACTTGATCCTTCAAATAAAGAATTACATCTTTACCCCAGAAGGTGGCAATCAGTGACTGCTAAAAATGTATGTCATTGAATAATTCATTCAAGAAATTCATTCAAAATCACTGATTCATCCAGTAATGAAACAAGTGAAGTCTTTAGTCATTGAATCATTTATTCAAACTGATTTTTTTTTTAAAAATTCATTCAAATTAAATAATTTTTAAATAGACTGCAGCAACATCTTGTCAGAACCTTTAGTAAATTACATATACGTTTTTGTTTATCATGAATCGTGGGAAGATTGTGATTTCTGTATAAAAAAAAAATATATATATATATATATATATATGTGTGTTTTGTTTTGTTTTTGCGCACAAAAAGTATTCTCGTCTCTTCATAACATTAAGGTTGAACCACTGCAGTCACATGACTGTTTTAACGATGTCTGTAGTTCCTTTCTGGACCTTGAAAGTGTTGATTATATTGCTGTCTATGGACGAGTCATACACCTATCAGATTTCATCAAAAATATCTTAATTTGTGTTCTGAAGATGAACGAAGGTCTTTCAGGTGTGGAACGACATGAGGGGGAGTAATTAATGACAGAAGACCCGTAAGACCTTTGTTCATCTTCAAAACACAAATGAAGATATTTTAATGAAATCTGAGAGATTTCTGTCCCTCCATTGACAATCAAAACTTTCATTGTAAAACTAATCCATACAAATGAAGCGGTTTAGTTCAAATTTTTTGAAGAGACAAGATCACTTCATATAATGAACAGATTGAATTTAGGCTTTTATTCATATATAAACATTCCTCAACACACACATCAGATAAGGTAAATGGAAGCTCAAGCATGAGAACCACTGAGGTTCATTCTCGTGTTGCGCAGCACGCTTGAGCTTCTGGAAGAGGTTTGTTCTCACGCTTCAAGCAGGTTCAGCTGAGCTTCTGTTTCTGTTTGCTGATCAAAGTTTATATGTGAATAAAAGCCTAAATTCAATCAGTTCATCATATAAAGTGATTGTGTTTCTTCAGAAAATTTGGACTAAACCACTCAATTTATATGGATTAGATTTACGATCTCTTTATGAACTTTTTGAAGCGACAAAGTGGATGGACTGTCAATGGAGGGACAGAAATCTCTGTCAAGTCACCTTTATTTATATAGCGCTTTATACAATGCAGATAGTTTCAACGCAGCTTTATAGTGATAACAGGAAAATGATGCATTTCAGCTGATTCAGTTCTGTAGTAAAGATCATCAATTATTAAATTAGTTTAATCTATAAGCAGTAGGCTTATAGGCTTGAAGTGTTTTTTTCTTTTCTTTTTTCTTTCAAGTTTCCAAGCATTCGGTTAAACACATTTGCATTGGCAAGAAAATGACAGAATCCAGTTTTTGCAAATCAAAACATCTATATGTAGTTTCAAATTTGATTTGGAAATTCACCTCAGAAATGCAACAAAACATTTAGTTTCTCAAAAACGCACCAAACTACAAAACACATGGAAACAAAGAGACAGGACTGAGATTTTAAATCACCTGATAAATGTGTAATCAGCATTTTAATAGCAACAACAAACAAGTTCAGAAGCACATATAGTAACATCAATCGGCAAATGTTAACCAGTTCATTTTACTGGTTATATTTGGTTACAGCCGCCCAGCCTGTGTGGAAGCGGATCCAGTCGAAATAATGTGCCACTTTAGTGTAGACGCCAGGATAATTGGCTTGGCCACATTTATCACCCCAGCTCACTATTCCCCACACATACGACACGCCAGACGCGTCCTTACACACCAGCGGCCCTCCGGAGTCACCCTGACACGAGTCCACCTTCCCCTCCAGGTCACCTGACACGAAACACAGCCAATGAGAGCACAGGAATGGGTGAAAGAAGAGTCACTAAGTACATGCTACAAGGTTTAAACATTAATTACAGAAATACAGGCCAGCAGTACAGGCTGTATGTTATATCTTTACGAAATGCTTTGCTACTTATCTGCTCATTACTTTGCAACATTTTCATTCAGAAATTGCTAGCAAATTTGACATAAAATTACAAAGAAATGGCAAGTAACACATCGAATTGAATGTGAAATTTTGAAGTAGAAAGAAGTTTGTCAAGTTTCCTGATGAGGAAACTTGTATTTTCATGATGATTCTGATAGTATGTGAAGGCAGAATTATATGTTGCGTATGATCACACATTTTAGACGCACACACACACACACACACACATACCTGCACACTCCATTCCAGGGAGGAAACGGTCCTTGTAATAATTCTTGCAGTCACCAATAATCGTCACATTTGCCCATTTTAGAGTTGCCTGTGACATCCCCTCTTCAAACAAACAGACATAGAGACAATAAAACCCCAACCGTAACCCCACTGGAGTAAAAGAACTCAATCTAAAAGCCTGTTCACACCAATAACGATAAATATATAGGCATCAACATGAGCAGACGACACCATTCTGTTTATTCTAAGCATGGTGCAGTTTTGTCGTCTGCTGCTTTAAATGCCCAAGCTCTTTAAAGCAGAATGGATTCTGATTGGCCGTCAGTGTTTTTATCAGCCATAAGCTGGAAATAATCGTTATTGTTGTAGTAGTGGTGTGGACTCTGCTATGCTTTTATATTTAGAACGATTTTTAGAACTATTATCATTATTGT